>NC_086240.1:13330156-13480156 GCF_036321145.2 Pelmatolapia mariae
TTCCAAGTAAAAGACACCACATACACATACACACACACATATGGACTCCATTGAGGCAATTCAGAAATTCTGACCAGTCAGAAATGATTATTCCTCAGAGCTATTGTAAATCAATGTCAATTAAGCAACACTAATTTTCTATAACAGCCAAACATATTTACTCAATAATAAATTAAGTTTCTGGTAATTCAAAGTCATAAATCAATGTAATTTATCTAATCTAAATTAAAGACATGGCCTAACAACTGTAAAATGAATTTTTCAACATGTAGATTTAGCAGCTGTCAACTGTCAATGACTTGCCAAAGGTATAAAGGATGCTGAGCTATGCACTCTACATAGAATCTAACTGTGTGCACCTATGAGCAAACTACCTTGCAGTGCTCCCATTTTTCCTGGGTGGTGCTGATGTTTCTGGGACAGTGAGTTTCTTCCAGACCCGTTCTTAGTGCTGGCTGCTGCTGCTTATCACTAAAAGAAGCCACCAATCTGGACAGGGCCCTAAAGATGGAAGAGGCCTGCTCAGTGAAATGGGCACCTTCCTATTAAAAGAGAAGAACAGTTGGGAGGCATCTCAGTTTTATTTAGTGTTGGGAGTTTACACAGACAGAAAGTAAACAGGGACAGTGTATCATGCTACAATCTGGTGCACTTCCATGGTGATCAAATCAGAATTGCTTATAGAACATTTGCTATATGCACATAAACAGTGATGGGCTAAGGCTACACAATCGACAAAAGAAAGATGAAAAATATACATTCAGCTATACAAAGGTAAGAGAAAATGTGTGAGAGCAGAGTCACTGTCTAACATGATGTGATTTTTTAAATTGAAGCTGGAGTAAGCCCAGTTTCAAAATGCCACAGTCAGGACATTGCAACAAGGGCAATGTTATCCTCTTTGTCACTGTGTTCCAAAAAGCTCTGCCTTTTAAAAAAAATAATGTCATGAGGTAGGATAAAAAGTTGCACATATTCTCTTTAGTTTCCCTTTATTTTATTCTGTTTCAGTGATTTCACCACAAAATATCATGACAGATGTGCTTAAATTGAACAGCATGAGGGCTAGTTTCTTCATGTGTTTAACCACCCCTTATATTTCTTAGTCAGTATGTGCCCCTTTGACCCTTTCTATTTACATATACTGTATCATCAAAGCGATCACTTCTATTTTTGTGAAAATTTTCCTTGAGATAAGAAAAAGAAAGAAAGCCGTTTACATGTCAAATCTTATATCAGAAATGTGAAGGTGTATCTATTTAGTAGCAGCATGTGGCAGAAAACGGCTGCAGGATAATATTCTGAAAGGAGCGCCACTGCTCAGAAAGCCACCCATTTACTACAATGGAATTGCCATCATTGTCATAAATAAAGGCACCTTTGTAAGGTGTGGCATGATGGTTTCTTCCTCTCCAAAGATAAATGGTGTCTTGCTGCAGAGGTGGACATGGTAACCCAATGCTGCATTTATGTGGATGCACAGCACATGCCGCCTGATGGGGAGAGCACAAAAAAAAATTGCATTCTGAAAGCAATAACTCATTCATTGCACTTTCCTAAAACCTGTGGTTTCCAGCCTATTTGGCTTGTGACCTTCAGTCTGTCCACACCGGGCCTGACGTGTTGCCATTAGTTCAACCACAGAGTGACGTTTCCCTCTTAGATTCAACTATAAAACTGTCTAGGATAAAGAAATCAAAAGAAAATCAAACTATTTGTGTAGAATCACCAGCTGTTTAAGTCCTACAACCACATTTCCAAAAAATGTGCTTCTGCATTCTGTTTTTATTTACATTTTGCTGTATTTAACAATTAAAGCTACTGACAGAGAACGTGAATAGCACTGATTAACTAGTTATAATGTGATGGTCTGGTGCAAAAACTTGGGTCCTGTAATTCATGTAGTTGTTAATAGAAGCTACAAAATCAAAGAGAAATCCCTTTCTTTTTTTTAGCATTAGAGGAGCTATGTTCCTGTCAAATAATACTGACTAGGTCAGACAGTCAGATGTGCAGTAGCCTAATGTCCTCTCCGCCAAGTACCAAGCTGAGTTCACAAGGCCTGGTCAGGCATGAGAGAGTGGAGCTCCACTTTCTTGGCCCCATTAGCTTTACATAATTTAGCCATTACAGCCCTAACTAGATGGATGAGCACTGAGGCGGAGCTGGGCTAGTACTGTGGAAACATTCAAAAGGGAAATAAATGCGAGCGAGACAAAAGAAGATAAGGCGTATGGGAGAGAAGACAGTGAGAAGAAACTAAAACAGAAACTGAGACAAAAGATTAGGTTTAAAAACAAGATCATAATGAAAAAAAAACCTCTTTAACATTAACAGATTAGCACAGATCATAATGTGAGTGGCGAGACCATAAAGTTTAACATATGAAAATGGGCATACAAAGAGAGCTTTAAAATGATTGCTGCCCAGAAAGAAAGATCAGATATTATGTCTTGGAGAGCTAATACTATGAGGTTTATGGGCATGGTTGGTTGAGTGCTATGTGTGTGATTATGGCTCAGTGGTAATTGCACTCCTCCATACCTGCACCTGACCCCAGAAACTAGGCCCTCTGCTTCTAGGCCAAGTCACACCCAATAATAGAGACTAGGACAGATGCTTTTTACTGCTTTTCAGAGCATCTGAGGTAGGCAAGATATCCTCTGCAGGGTACCCTCTGCAGGATACTGTACTGCTATGCTGAACAGATCTTTGCTCAGCTGTATAAATCCCAACAAGTGTGAAACATGAACATTTTCTTTTCTTTGTCAAAAGATCTCACAGGTGCTGTGCAAAAAAAAGAAAAATTCACCATTATTAGAACAAGTTCCCGTGATGACAATTACATACCGCTTAGGGTAATTTAGGATTATGAGAGTAAATGTGAAGGAGGAGAATTGAAGTGTTAAGAAATGCTAAAACAGCTGATTTTTGGTTTCAATACATAACTTGACAATGAAGTCAGAAGATAAGGTTTAAAGCTGCATACGGATGAGATTAGAATGGATACAATTGTAATGCTTTTACTTAGTATTGTGTGTTGAGTGTAATGTTTTATTAGGAAATCATAGCATCACCCAAATCCTAGGCAAAAGAAACAATGGAGCACAATAAGTACAGTACGAAGATACTACAATGGCATTACTGCAAATTTAATCTAAGACTATCATTTTGATCAAAATACTCTACAGTTCTTAATATAAATCAGTGCTGTCCTACCCCGAGGGCAAGTTTAACACAGCTGCCTTTGTGGAGGTGGTCTTGATGGAGAGAACTGGCAGCTGAGACTGCAGACTTGTCCAGGAGTGTGGCACGGCGATGAGAACTGCAGACCTACGTGCTGCTGACATTTCCTGTTCTGTGAAAGTGGAATAAAAAAATAAATGCACTGGTGGCACTCTGCAGGGAACACAATTACAGTGGTTTCACAAAATAAAAATAAAAATAACCCAAAATGTAGATTAAATATGTCTTTGATGCACGGTTTGTACCTGCAAGGAAAGTTAGTGTTCGTGTTTCCATGTATGTGTGTCTGTGTCTGTACACTGATAAGCCCTTACTCTCCTCAGCTGCATGTCCCCAGAGAAGAAGAGAAGAGAAGCTGATGAGGATCTGGGAAGGTTGCAGGCTGTCCACACACAGGTAATAAGTGCCTCTCACCTCTGGACACTGCTGAAAGAAACACAAACACAGAAAAGGACAAGTGGAAGAGAGAAAGAGCAGAAAGCCGTCGGGAGACATGGAAGATAAACTAATAGAACGGTGGCTTAGTGGAGGAGCAGTTGAAGGAAAATTCAGAGAAGAGAAGGGAGCATGGTTGCAGTGGGGGATTCAAATAAACAGAAGTAAAAACAAAAAACAGGTGGAGGCTTCATAGTTGGCACCTAAATGAGAGATACAGAGACAAAGAATTAAGTAATGTCAGAAAAAGCAGCTGCTGAGAAAGGCAAAGCAGGAGACAAAGAGAGAGGAAGACTGACAGAGACCAAAAGGGTCAGAAAGTATGAATTTCAGAATAACAAGTCGAGACAATTCTTAGTGTGCATACTGGAGTGTTGCTGTTGTTTACATGCTTACTTCAGGGCTTGCTACAGCAAGGGATCCGGAGCTAAGAGTCTGTGTGGATGATCCACTGCATTTGACGGCTACTGTTGTTTTGGAGAGGACAGTATTCTGCAGATAACACCAGCTTAGTTAATCACAATATGTCCCGTACAATTACTAATTGTATGTCAAAGCACAAACACATTCAGTTACGTGGGAAAATAAAACCAAAGTTTAGTCCCGTAGATAGAACTTGCACAGTCTGTACCTTAAAATGTGATTTCTGAATATGATGCTGGTAAGTCTGTGGTTTATGAAACACCAAGAGAGTCCTGAAATTAGAATACAAATAACTCCACTTATTTTATTTTTTTTTTTAGCATGAGTGATTATGATATTAATCAGAACCTATTTCTGCATGTATGTATGTGTGTCTCACTGAAAGCATTTATCAAAGTCCTCCAGGTCAACCCAGGTCTTCTGTAGGACTGGCTTGCTAGTAGCAGAGGATTCCTCAGTTACAGGCTCTTTGATTTCAGCTTGGGGCCTATCTGCAAATAAAGTTTAAATTGAATATAAGGTGACACCGTTCCTGAGTAATAATACACTTATATACATGCATTTTCTTGTGTTAGTCATTTGGTATAATGTATTATGCATGTAGAATATAGACACCTAGCTGAAAGTGGAGCCACTGGGTAAAATTCTTGATATCCTCTTTGTCAAAATGCAGGGAGTAACTAAACGCTTTTCCTTTTGTGACTCATAGCAAGTTATCCTAGACTCAAATCATTATCTTAAACACAGCGAGCCGAATTGGCCAAACTCCCACATAATGGCACAGTGTAAGCGCACATGCACATCCTCACTCCCACTCACCGACTCCCACTATCTCAATGCATCTCATAGACATATGCACACATCCCCAAAAAACACACACATGCACACCCATACACATACAAACAGTCTGCCCCCGAGCTCTACTTAAAGCGAGAGTCTGATCAGAAAGCTGAGGTGGCGAGGGCCACCGTCTCTGCTGTTGAGCAATGGTGGTCCGTTAACTCAAACTGCAGGTGTTACTAAGCAACTAAACGGGGGCAGAGAGGAGGCAGGGAATTGGCCGGTTGTCACAAAGCATAATTTCAGTCCTATCTTTTTCAAAACGTCTCGACCAACCGCTACAAGCACGGAGAGGACGATGGTTGGATTGGAGGCAAGAGATAGAAATATGTTTAATTACATTAATTGGGACTATGTTGCACGGATGCCGTTCGAGTCAAACAGTAATGAAGACCTCCATAACATATGTCAACTGCATAAAAAAACCCAGAAAAAGCTTAAAATAAGGGGTATTTGTTATTTGTGGCAGTCTAATATTTGACCTCGGGTAAAGCCATCTTATGTTGGGATTCAAAGACAGCTCGCATTAGGGGCCTGGTGTTGCAAAGGAACAGCTTTTACCATTGGAGATGTCATCACTGTTCTTCTTGTCCTCTGCAGTAACCTAAAGGGACAACGAGAGAGTGAAAAAAGAGAAAGTGAGAGAGGCATGAACTGTGTGTTGCTGACAGAGTAGCACTGGCAGAGATACGCCTCCACCCTCTAGTGATTCCATGCCAGCTGTGGTGTTGGGCCATTCTCACCCAACACTGAGACACGGTTTAATGTGACAGGGTCTGCCCCTCCCCCTGCTAAAAACACCAACAGGGAATACCAGCTCTAATTTACCCCGACTGTCAGTGACAGATGAGGAGTTATAATGTTGTTTAGTGTGTTGCTTCTCTGAGAGGGGATTTACTAAACAGTTCTGATTTCATGCTCATCTGGCCAGCACAATAAAGAAACATAGCTAATGAGTTATTATCATATGCTTCAAGTAGCATTATGTTTGGCGTGAGCAAGAAGGAAGATGCTGTGGTCTTTAAAAGAGCATTAGAGCTATCAAAGAGAAGTGCAAGAATTAGTACACCAATATCAGCTGGCTCCAGCTTTCCTCCAGCCTCCCCACCTCCTTTAAAAAAATTTTTTTTAAATGTATTTCAAACAATGCTCCCCTCCGGGAAAATTCTGGTGAACGTCCAACAGTTTACTCAGCTCCAAAGAAGAATTATATATCTTCGTGTCATGTAACTTCAAAGCAACCCCTGCCAAGACTCTCTGATGAGTCAGAGTGAGTGTGTGTGTCTCTGTATGTGAGTCACCGCATATTTGAATAAGTACCCAGAGACCCAGACAGACGGAAAGAGGCATTGTGATTGGGAGGCACACTTGACCTCCTCTTCATCACTGTATAGCAACACTTTCCTGCTGCAAAAATGTCAGCGCGTATGTCAACGTGTCTTGTGTGCATAAAACTTTAAGCTTTCGAGCTCCAGTCTGTGGTAGGTCCTGTTCACTGACAGCGCAGCACTTTGGTGCGCTGCTTGTTTTACCTGTGTAGACTAAGGAGATATTGAGACAGACACAATTTACACACAGGGCTCCTAGGAGTTTAGCTGCTGCTTTTGGCTTTTCAGCAATTTTCCACAAAAAAAAAATCACAGTCATGATGGGAGAAAGATGGCATTATCAAAAGCCACCCCACCGTTTTATTTTTGCACAGACAAATTAAAGCCTTTCCAATGTACTCTTAACATATTTAACATTCTCCCCCTGAGATAAACTGTAATTAGTGATGCAAACTGAAACTATGCAGGTGCTTGGTTGTTTAATGACTACCATACTCATATTAGAAGTTGAAACATAATGCTCTAACCCACACTACAGTTGAGAGAGTGGGGCATTTAGGGTATTACGCACATCATGTGAAGGCACCTTCTTCTCTCATAGAAATATAGAGCTGGATCAAAAAAAACAAAAAGAAAAAACCCCCTCTCATGTCATTTATAGTCTGTCAACACGTGACCCTGCCATGTGCTTGTCAAGAGCAGGAACACACACTTTAGATAAATGTGGCCCATGTGACACACACACACACACACACACACACACACACACACACACACACACACACACACACACACACACGCCTGCACACACATCAAACGACACATCAAATTAGCATGTCCACACTGCCCTAACCTAACCGCTCTATAACTGGTCACAGTTACACAAGAGGGCGATTAATATGAACTCTATTTTTTCCCCTATGCTAGGAGTGAAGTGTAATAATGAAGCCCCCAGGAGACGCAGACACTGATGGCTCATCATCTAATTGCGCTGCTTTTTTCATCAGCACAGTACATGACCTCTCCCTGCATGAAACCCACGCATTCAGCTCACCACCACCACACACCAGAGATTCTCTCTTCCCCGCTTCGCAGTTTCTTGCCCCGTTTTCATCCATTTCAGTGCAAATGTGACTCTGTTTATATTTTCTTGTTTTTTTTAGTTCCGCCTATATTTTTTTTAATTGAACAATACAGTTGTCCACCCTTTTTTTTAGTCTTTGTTATCTTTGTTTCTGCCCTCTTCTCTCTGTCTGCATGTGTTTGCTACAATGAATCCCCACCCCCTGTTATTTCCCTTTCCTAGCTGGTTCTCTCTTTAGTGCAGATGTGCCCCTGGTCAGTAGTGGCCTGGCTGGGAGACAACAGAAGTGACTTTGAGACTGGGGGATGGCAGCCGTGTTGTCACTGACACACAGAACTACTCTGAATAGCCTTTGACCGCATACATGCAGGGCAGAGAGAGGAGTGAGGCAACAGGAAAGCAATGAAATGAAGACATGACAAAGGGCAACAAAATTTTTTTGCAGAAATAATGTCTTCATTCATTCCTTTTTTGGCATTCCAACAGGTCACAGATCCTTAAATTCTATTTGAGGGATAACAGCGGTTCTACAACAATGCTTTGTTTGCAAATATTTGTGAAATCTAAAAATATTTCGCCCTCGTGGACCATAATGCTATATACCTCCATTTTGTCAGTGCAGTTTGGTGAGTTAGTGGTGCATTCAGCCGCGTCAAGCTCAAGGCCTTCTTGACATTCAGTCTCCTCTTCCTCAGTAATGGAGACCAGAGGGGATCTGTGGGAACACTTCCTGGGAGTGTTTTGCTTGGTCTCTCTGACACATAAAGACACATATTCAAGCACCAAGTTGTGTGCAAATGTAACATATCATAATCATACCATACACAGATCTCATTGCATTCTATAATCTGTCATTTTTCTTTGTTGAGCCTAAGTAGTATAAATGTATAGAATTACGGTAGTAAATAGGAGCAAATCTCTAATCTTTACTCCACTGTGGGTTGTAAAACACAAAAGCAAAATTCCCATAGTTCACATTTCTCAATTACTATGAATGCATTCATAACAGAGAGTCGAGATGGTGGTTAAGTAAGATCGTAAAAAAACAGGTGATAATGGTGTATTATGATAATGGTGATGTACTTTGTTGACCTCCATATGGAAGCTGTTATCATGCTTTCCTTTTTCTATAAAGAGGTCAGGCTCAGGTTACCTATAGACTACTGAAAGACATCAGAAAGGAGAGAAGAAAATGTTCTTTATAAATTTATCAGTTTCAGTGTACGCACAGCTCTGGAACTGAGCCCCCGCTGCTCCTGGTACGGTAGGAGAGAAAAGGGCTGGCAACCTCAATGAACTGCTCTGGTTTTGACAAAGGGATCTCTACAAAAAAAGGGAGAAAAAAAACCCTTTACATATCATGCCAGCACCGATTTTTCACACTCTGACTCTTTTTACTTCATTTTCTGTTTTTCACTCAGAGATCAGCTGATGTCAGATATGCCTGAGCCAGCAGCTATTTTCAAAACTGAAATAATGTAGCTGCCCTACTCCTATTTTCATTTCAGCATGCGGTGCTGCATGCCCTCTCTAGTGCAGGTTCTAAATCTCCTGCATTAACACTCACTTTTCGTTGGAGTCATATTTATTTATGACATTCACCTACACGCTATCGCATAATTTGTGCTTTTCTATTTGTTTGATATCCTCCCCTGCATACTCCTCCTGATTCCCCTTCACTGCCTTTTTTCCAAACTTAATTTTAACATCTTTCATTTCCTGTTTCAATCTTCCTCTAACTTACTCTTTGGTTCAGCAGTGACCAAGATCTCCTTGGGCTGACGGATGAGTTTCCAACGGGGCACAGGTGGAGGTTTGGGTGGTGACTCTAGCGGGCATGCGCGGGTACGAGTCAACAGGACAGCATGGCTGTGTAGCAAGGAGAGGCCATAACGACGTAGAAATTCAGAGGAATTAGCCTGCATAACCGACACACATACACAGAAATCATGCATGCAGGAGTCAACCATGAATATTTAAAAAAATACTCTGGCAGATAATTAGAAACTGTTCTCCAATCAGGTTTAGGGGTGTATATAGTAAACATTTTTTTAATCTTTAACACCCACTGCATTTTAACAATATTGTGTGAGTATCTAAGGTGTTAGTTTAAAAACATAGCGACATATTAGCATGGAGGACAGAATCATTCAGGCGTTAAGTTCAGACACATCTGCCAAAATACATGAAAATACAGTATGTAAGGCAAAAACAGCGATTGTACAATTCTAATGAGCTTTAAAGTCAATATTTGGTATGATCGCTTTTTTAAACATCATAGCCTGAACTCTCTTGGGAAAAATTTATTTTCAGGAATAGTTCTCCAGGCTTCTTGAAGGACGTTTAAAGCTCTTCTTTGCATGTGTTTTGCTCCTTTCTCTGTCAAGATGATCCCACACTGCTTCAATAATGTGGAGATACAGGCTCTGGGGAGGCCAATCCCTGACTGAGTTTCATTGTGTGTTTTTCTACCCAGGTATAATTACTGCAGTGGCAGTGTGCTTGTGATTACTGTCCTGTTGACAATTGAAACCCCTGCAAATGAGCTATATAAGCACCAGTCCATTTACCATCAATTTTGAAAAGATCTCCGACACAACTGGCCCAAACCATGACAGAGATGCCAGTGTGTCAGTATGTTTTACAGATGACTGTAGACACTCACTCTCATGAATCCCACCATACATACTGATGGCATTTTAAATCAAAAATGTAAAATGTGGAAATTTTCCATCAGACCTGTTGCTACTGAATTTCAGTCCAGTTCTTGTGTAATTTGGCATACCTCAGCCTTTTGTGCTGTTTCCCTTTCTAGAGAATGGCTTCTTGACAGCCAGCTTTCCACCGAGACCATTTCTGATGAGCTTTCAACGAACAGTAGATGGCTCAAGTAAAGGGTCTAGTGTGTCTCTAAGGTCCTGTGCCAGATCTTTGCTGGATATTACTTAAGCACAAGACTTTCAGATACTGTTCATTTGCTATAAATATTTTTCAGGCCTCAGATTTTTTAAGGATAAACTGCTAATTATGCTGAAATATGTCAATTTTTTTTATTTTTTTATTTTATGCCTGTCAAACTCTGTTATCATTCACATTTTTCAAAGATTAAGCTCAGGAAATGGGAACAAATTATGTGTTATTGTGACAGACCACTTGTAACAAAGTGCCTAAAGATACCATTTGAAACTGGTACTTTGCTAAGTTGTGTGGATACAACACTGGTTCATTCTGTGAATTAGGTGATTTTATTAACGCTTGAATGATTCATAGTTACATGTTAAGTGGGTTAACATACAAAAACCCTTTGGAGAGCCTGCAGAACTATTGCTCAGGAGCCTTTAGAAAATTACAGTTAAATAAATATAAAGAAATGAGTCTTGACTCAAGACACAGTACGGTATATGAAATCATTACATAAAATAAACCTGTCAAGATGTGCATGTTACAGTTACATCAGAATGTGAATTTGTATCCTCGCAAATTTGCACTAAATACCTAACTACAATCTCTAGCAAGTGAAATTGAAATTTCATAGTTCCAAAAGTCTGAAGACTAAAACTTGCACATTATGAGTCAACATATATACGTGGTCAACATTTTAGGAGGAATATTAAAAAGACATACCATTTGGCGAAACCCAAAGGAACCGTTATGTAGTTGAAAAGGGTAGCAGGCAGCACAAACCACTATGTCAGGGTCTGCTGAGAAACACACGCAATGAACAATAACAGGTACAGTTAAACTCCATTGTCATAAGTGTTAATATACAACTAATTTTAGAGACTAAATGTGATTGATTCTAAATAGTAACATCAATATAGTGAAAGCGCCACACAACAATTAAATTAAATCCAACAAAAGAGAAAGCATAGCTGACAAAACATACCATACACAAAATATCTTCCTACAACCTGTTTCACACCCCCTGCCTGGAACGGGGGTCCTACAGGCAGTTTGTGGTACGCTTTGGCTTTGTCCCAGTTTGCTGCTGGTTCGCGGCAGCACCTGCTCGCCAACACCTCTAAGGGGAGGGGGGTCAATATGTGTACATGTGTCTTTATGTCTTTCTGTGTGTCATTAGTGGGTAGGTGAGTGTAGGGCTGGTTATCGTCACTCATTTCTATAATCGATTCGATTCCGATTCACAAGGTCCCGATTCGATTCAATTTTGATTCAGACAGTCAGAAATATTATCATTCTGATCATTTATCAGTACATATCCATATTTTTATATCTATGTATAAAAACAAAGCTGACACTTGTGAGACTTCATCACAGGTGTGAGCATCACAGCAGATGCCTTTGTGTCAAAGTAAGTGAGGATAAAACACAGAAAAACATGAAGGAAATTTCCCTGGTCTGGCTTTTTATAGCAGATAACCCCCTTAAAAATATTCTGCAGTGCATCAAAAACAGAAGAAAACCATGAATCAACATATGAACATTACCTGATGCTGCTGAAGTGAAGCAGAGCGAAGTTACAGAGGTTTTATTAGAGACACAGCCAAGCGTTTTGCAATTTGGCATGATTTAAGATAAGTTTAAATTTCTTTGTTATTAAACAGTCAAAATTAGGCTTTCTTGTCGGAGGACATTTTTGAAAAAAAAAAACAAAAAAACAAAAAAAAAAACAAAACAGGCCGATAGCACTGTACACAACACTAGACTGGTGTTTAATAAGCAAGTGAATAATGAAGAAAACAGAGATTTGAGATGGCAAACTGTTCTTGAAGTACAATGAGAGAGAGAAAGAGCTGTGCAGGAAGTGTGATTATCGTGTTGGAAACAAAACAGCAAAAGTAAGAGGGAATTAATGACAATGTTTATCAAATGTGAAGTGTAGCTTTGATCTTCCTTTGCTGCTGGTGAAGTGAATTTTGGTCAGAGTGACGAAACCTGTCGGCATCAGAATCAGCTTTCACCACCCGATGGCGTGTCTGTTTATGTGCTGTTGGGTGAACGATCCGCGCTTTGTGTTTACATCTTTGTGCCGAATGTGCTTACCTGCTCTCATTTTCTGTTTTAGCTGTTTGGTGGTTGTTGAAATAGTTTTGTGAGCTTTAACCTGAGATTCTGGCGTTTCTGGCAAAATAAATTTGTATTTAAAAATTGATTCAGGATTTAATGAATCAATATCACGTTATTCAAGCTAAAATTGATTTGAATCGGAAAATCGATTTTTTAAACCTACTGCTAGGTGAGAGTGAGTGAGCGAATGGTCTGTATGAGTGTGTGTGTGTGCATGGCTGGAGCTCGCTGAGCCTTTGCCCTGTGGGACATGGTCAACGCTCCCTACTGGAGGCTTCTCTGTTTGTCGGTCCCACAGTGCATGGCTGGATGTTCTGGTGTGGTCATTGGCCCACTTCCTGGCTTGGACCTTCTCCTTGGGACCTGGATCTCAACTCACGCCTCTAGCAGGGTCAGCTTCCCGTTGCCTCTGGTCCTCTGGGACTCTCACCCTTTGGTCGTGTGGCCTTCCTCCGGGGATGTCGCCGAGAAGTGTGACCTCAAGTCTTTGACACTCTTGGGAGCTGTGGATTGCATGTTGTCCTGGTTCCATCTCAGTCTGCCCCCATGGAGGGTGTTATTGCGGCTTTACACCCTCATTATCAAGTACATTTGAGACAAAGACACAGATACTCCCACCCTCTCTCTCTCACATTCACACTATAAGAAGATTGTTGACCTATATATCTGTGTATTTTCTAATTTTTGTGTTCCACGTGCTGTATGTTTGTTTTTTCTTAGAGGTGCAGCAGTTGGCGATACATTGTGTATTTCTATTTGCACTCTATACTTTTATTACATTTACCCCTATTTTCCCAGACTAGAAAGATTAGATTAAAAAACACTATTGTCCTCCACAGGTATAAACAATGAGGCTATATTTAGGTTCTTTAGGGAGTTCTTCCCCCTTTAGTGCATCTTAAAAGTATATCATATAAGAGCACATGGGCCAGGAGACATGGAAAATCAATTTGGCAGACCATGGTGAAGAGTGATGGGAACACCGCCAGGCTAATATAAAGGCTACACATTAAAAATTGAAAAGAGAAGTTGTTCTCACATTGACTAGTAATTTCTGCATTTCACTGGAATTTCACAGTAAGCACCAAAACAGCGAAACAGAAGAAACGTGTAGGGTCTTTTAGTGTTTGCACACGTAGAAAAGGACAATGCAGCAGATTTCCCTCAAGCAGAAAATGTTTTGTGAAGTAATACCACCTTCACATGCATGACATCACATTATGTTAATATGCAACACTTGAGTTATTCCAAACAAGTGAGACTGTAGCAGAGCACAGGGAACAGTCTACTGTCAGAAAGAGCAGGTGGGTGAATGTGAGAGCAAAACAAAGATAGATTTTAATTTATATAGAAGTTAAAAATAGCAAAACATCACAGAAGGATGTCTGAATTCACTACTCTGAATAGTACATATACAGGTTTTAATACAAGACGAAGCTTTTCTTCCACATAATTACCTCATAATTACCTGTTCTGCCCCTTCACCTTTAATATGCAACACCAAGACCTTAGCTAATTTATCCACGCAATTAGCATTTTGAGCAAAGCATTTAAAAGAACTGTACAGCCTTAAAAAGCATTGTATTTCTACTATGGTCTGAAACGACTCCAAGCAACAAACACATTTGTGAGGACATTTCACTTTTATCTTCCCACAGTTGACCGGAGAAGCTCTCCTGCCCTGCGGGAGCACCAAATAATTTACCCTTCTAAAGCTCCCTCTGCTGGTTTATTTATGGTCCACCATACACACATTAACCCTCTGCACTCCATAATATATGGGCGGCAGACCTCACAAAAGACAGGAAGTTATTCTTGATGTAACATGAAAGGGGCCCCAGGGCTGACAACGGAGTTCAGAAAGTTTGGCATTTTGAAGTACAGCAAAGTAGTGACTTTAGGTCTTAAGCCTGTCCTGTCCTAAAGTAAATCCCTAGACCAAAACTGTGATTGCTACAAGTTGGATTTCTTTAGCTCTATAAGCATTAACTCTATACTTGTGAACTTTTAAGCAGGACCTCCGTATTTAAATTAAGCAGACCTTCCTCTACCTCTCTACCAAGTTTCATGAAATTCAGTTTGGTCCTTTTTATGTCATTGTGGTGAGAAACAGACTGGCTTCTGGTGTGCCTTGGGAAAGGAAATATATATTGCATATAGCTGTTAATTCAGCAAAGGAAATGTAGACATGACATATAAATCCATTAATACAGCACAGTTACAAAGACACAGGACACAGAAATGATTCTAAAACCATCTGCTGATAAATTAATTAACTGAGCAGCAAAGCAATTCTGTGCATACAAATTATGACAGTAATGGCTGACTGCATTGACTTACTCAATTAAACGTGCAAGCAGAGTGTGTAATTGAGACAAAAGTTTGCAAGTATGTATAATTGCATAATTATTTGCCTCTTTGTGACTTTGTGTCTTAATTGTTGTGTCTAACTGAGACACAATATGTACCTTTACATTGCTCTGACTCCAGTAGCTGATTCTTGCTGTCACTTAGGGTGGAATCCTTGACTTGAGCTGCATCTGTGGGCTCAGGCTTCGTCACTGGCAAACTGTCATCCAGGTGTTTAAATGTAGGAATGGAGTGTTGTAAGAAATCCCAAATTTCTCTCAAGTACACTGACCTAAAAGAGAGGTAAAGACAACATTATCAGGCTACAGCAGGTTATATTAGTTTCACTTTAATGACTTGTTAACTATCTGCCCCAAATAGAAAACATTTCACAATGTCACCAGTACCCTTAATGATGAGTTTTGACACCAGAGTATATATCAATAAAGACGTTGTTTGACAACCATTATACCATGCTCCCGTGTTTTTCCAAGGTTATCCTTTGTAAGGTCTTTAGGTATAGATCATTCTTACTAATTTCTGACCCAGTCATTTTGTTCTGGAAGCAGGCCTGAAATATGTCTGAAACTGCTCAGCTAAGAAAAGCGAAACAATGCTTAACCCTAGTAGTTGTGAGTTAAACCCTTTTTATTTGTAACTCATGGCAACTTTAGGTGTGTCTGATATCAAATGAAGTACAATTTTGCTTAGTGTCTTTGTGACTACTGCAATTTCAGTTCCTCTTCCTAAACTGTCCCTTTGTTTGCAATACAATAGGCTGTCGTATACACAAAAGCAAGCATGCATCCAAAGAAAATTATTGACTTTTTCACTGATTCGGGGGTGGAGGTGGACTTGATACTACAGCCAGTACATGCAAGAAACCCCCCTGAACATCTCAAAAAGAAATGAATGAGCAAAAATAAAAGTCTGTAGTGTCGTTCAGGTATACCAGCTTCACCAGTCAGCACTTTCAAAGGTTTGGAAACAGGTGATGACTGGACACAGCATGCAGGAGATGAACATGTGTCACCAACTCATTTCATTTGACTTCTCCATGCAATTAATTTCTCTATTCTTGCATGAGCTCAATCGGACATTACATGGACTTTGTACTGTGGAGCTTAAAGGAAAAGCCAAGTCCATTTAATGTCCGGTCCGAACGATTCTGAAGTTCTCATGCATAACTCAGTATGGTAATGTCTAGAAAGGTTAGGGCTGCGGTGCAAGAATAAAAACAACTTGAGCTAATATTGCTCAAGCGGCAATATTAGCTGCACTAATACAGTTACTTGTTATTAGTAAAGGAGGAGAGGATGTAAATGTGTTATTTATTATAGCGTTTTTGACCGTCTTTGTTTTCAGCAATCTAATTGAATATTATAAGCAAAAGAAAGAAGCATCCTGAGGGTCCTTTACAGTGTCACATAACATTTAACATAATGATACATTTATTTACTATGTTTATATTGTCAGAACTTCTACCTTGCAGTAACTGAGGTATATCAGATCCTGTGTATTCTGTGTGGGCAAGTGCATAAGTAACTACAACTTCATGTTTCATTAATCAGTCTGAAACACAAACAAATGCCATGCTCATTTATTGCACGTGTTGATAAGATTCCCCAGGCGACCCACTAACAACAGCTAACCTGCTGAGCTACAGAGAATAACACTCCCTGGCTCCACCACCAAATACTGTTGCCCCATTAAAGCTCTATCACTGATGAGCTGCAGTTCTACACTGAAATTACTCTCCCTCCAGTATACAACATATCTCCTTCCATCTCTGAGGACAGATACAATCTGCATAAATTTTGCCACAGCCCTTAAACTATATAAAAAAATATATATATCACCCCTGTTAACAAAGACACACAGTAAACGGAACATATATTCCATGTACATCCACTGGATACCTTATTAGTACACTTTGCCAGTACTGGATTCCCCAATTGCCTTCAAACATTCCTCTGAGATTTTGGTATTGACAGCATCACACAGTTGCTACAGATTTACTGGCTGCTCATCCATGATCTGAATCTCCAGTTCCACCACACTCCCAAAGGTGCTCTATTGGATCTATTGACATCTGGTGACTGTGGAGGCCATTTGAGTGAAGTGAACTAACTGTCATGTTCACA
The DNA here is from genome assembly GCF_036321145.2 of Pelmatolapia mariae. Classification (NCBI taxonomy): domain Eukaryota; kingdom Metazoa; phylum Chordata; class Actinopteri; order Cichliformes; family Cichlidae; genus Pelmatolapia; species Pelmatolapia mariae. The sequence continues at coordinate 13,347,034 of NC_086240.1, forward strand.
AAACCAGTTTGAGATGATTTGAGGTTTGAGTCATGGCACATTACATAAAGTCATCGATGTAGTCAACAGCAATACTCAGGTGGCTGTTGTGTTTGAATGTCTAGGGGACTTAAAGTTTGCCAAGACAATATTCTCCACACTGGATAGTTTCTCTTTTTTTGACCATTTGGAGCACATGGTTGTGTGGGAAAATTCCAATAGATCAGCAGTTTTTGAAATACTTAGACCAGCTCATTTGGCACCAACAAATACACCACGTTCGAAGTCATTTAAATAACCTTTCTCCCTCATTCTGATGCTCATTTTGAGCTAAATCAGGTCATCATGACCATATCGACATCCTTAAATGCAATGAGTGGCTGCCATGTGATTGGCTGACATACCTGTGTTAATGAGCAGTTGAACAGGTGTACTAATGAAGCATCCCGTCAGTGTATAATTTATTGAACAGAAAGTGACATAGAACATACAAAGCACATATCATACAATAGATCAAAAAGTATGGTCAACCATTTAAGTCCTTACTTTATAGGACGAGTTTCTGGAATCCAGCTGGTGAGGGTGTGGATAAAAGTGAACTGGTCCATCCCCCTGCAGACATCTGACAAACTGAGAAACAAACACATAAGAACTTTTCTTTTTCTTTTGTTCAAAATATGCAACATACCAGATACAGCCCTCAAACTACCATTTTTAGCACTGGCACTGTTCTCAAACAGATCATGTGAGGTGACGGTTTCAACGCGGGAAATAAGTGTTTAATATGATTTGTGACAGGGTGGTTAAATCATGAGAATGCTGTTAACTGAGAAGAAATATTGAATGTGTCTTTCTGTTTTCAAACATAGTAAAGAACTGTGTGTTTAGATTGCGTCATTAATTTCCACTCATGCTTTTGAATTACAGCTAATAGGACAACAAAGGTCTTTGATACCTAGTAGTATTCTAAGAGTCACAAGTCAATAATCCTGTAAGGCATTATCCTGATCTGGGCATTTTTATAGTATCAGTTTTTTTTTAATACATATCAAGAACATCGAAAATTTAGGTTCAGGCTACATTCAGCATTTTGAATTTGCATTAGTTGGTAAACCTTGTTACTGCTCAAATAATTCTGAGCAGTGTGTGTGCAAGAATGTCTACATTAGGTATCCTTTCACACAATTTTTGCTTGAAACAGACAGCTGCCCTTGCTTTAATTGGTCCTTTTGGGATTTTATGACGTCCACATCCAGTCCACGTTCATACTATGTTCGAGTAAGTGAAATTCATAAAACTTAAATGGTTATGCCACAGTCTTTAATCCTGCCAAAAATCCTGCTCAGCACCAAAGTGAAAGAGCCCTCATATTCTGCTTTTCACCAAAAAATGACAAATGCTTTTTCTGAAAAGCAGTGGCGAACACCTGAACAGGTAAATTAGACATTTATTATATTAAAACCTATGCCTTATAAATTATTATTATTGTGAGGAAGACTCTTTATTTTCTGCCCTAGCGGAAACATCTATGTCAAGAGACAACAGAACAGCCCCATCAGAGGCATGAACATTGTCTATCTGCCACCAAATTACACTGTCAAATTACACCCATGGCAAATACACAGGATAAGTCATGGGAAGGTGCAGCCAAGTCAGCAAATGGCACTCCGCGGGGGTTCTTGTGCATGTGTGTAAGCTTCAAATTTTTTCAACAAATGTGGGCAACACACATATGTTTGCCAGCTTAGGGATTAACGTCCTGAAACTAAGTTTCACAGTGAAAATTGGAAACATGAAAACATCTACAATGCACTTAGATGGGGAGGAAATAACAAAAAACAAAGTGAGCAGATTTAATGACTTGCTCCATTTTTCATGCATATATAGTTTATCCCCATATATATTTATTGAAATAAATTAAAATTTAACACTGTACAGAAACCCTGCTGAAATTAGGTTTAGTGTACAGCCTTGGGGTGCATACTGTGTGATGTATTTTTACAGTGGCCTTATTCGCTGCTACTTACAAAAAACCCGAGGTCTGTTCTAAAGCAGCATTACATTAGGATTATAAATTATTTCCCCAGCTCCTTGGGGTAGTACTAAAATACTTATAAAATTTCTGTCTGAACATATGTTAACTCACTTTGTGTTTGCCACTTTAATTAGAGCTTTAGCCAGCAGCATTGGCCATAACTCTGACTGACAGGTAGATGCAGGGAGAAGCAGGTTATTGTCCTCATCAAATGGCATAAAATCATCCACTAATATCTTCCTCCAACAACCCTGAAAAAAGAAAGGAAGGAAGGAAAAGACAGTGAAAAATAAAACGACGTAAAAATGAGTGCTCCTCAAATAAGAGGGCTAAACCATTGATTTGTTTTGTTTAGATGATTATCTGGCAGATCATTTTGTTATTTTATACAATAAACAACTTTTTTGGAGTTCCAACTTTTTTGGAACTGGGCTTGCATCTTCAGGATAGGACAGCCTTTTGGTATTGCTGTCCCACATTTCTCCTAGCATTTGCCACGATTATGCTTGTGTCTTAAGCCATTATCTGTGTTGTGGTCTATCTGGAGGCCATCTGAGGGAGTTTCACGCTGCTTGTAAGGAAACGCAGCAAAGCAGGTAATAATCACATCTGCAGCTCTCCTTATCTATCAGAACAGTGTACCCAAGTAATACAAACCCACACAGAGGTCGAACGAATATACCATTTCTCACTTGCTCTACCCTTTTCTCGTCAAACCACTGCCCAGATAAGGACCGGTGGATGAAAATACAGTGCAATTGGGGAAATTATAGGACAGATCAAGAAAAGCAGGAATGGGGAATGCAGTGTTGACAGGATTCATACGGTGTGAAGAAATTATTCGTGAAAAATATAGGCGCGGAACCACAAAGAATCACGTGACTGAGAGAAAAGGAGCAGCCTTTAAGGAAAAACACAGAAGGAAATGGGAAGAGGGTGATGGGGGCTGGGTGCTTAATGCCATCTCAACAACCATCTGCTAGCGTGCTAAGGTTGGCACGGGGACGGCTGCCTACAACCATGTCAGTCTTGTTTGTCAAGGCAAGAGTCACAGTGTCACAGTCACAGAACAATATCACTCTGTCTTTTTCACTCTCTTGTTGACCCAAATTGTCTCTCCCTCTGAAAAGACACAAAGATGCAAGGTCTGCCATACAGAGATTCTATGGCAAGCCCTCAGACTGTGTTCCTGTGCGATGATGTTTTTAAACCTGTGAAGTCTTTACACTTACACATAATCAAACTGAACGACGCTATCATGCAAAAAATCCTCATAGGCTGTGCCTGCTCTCAGGGTTTTACTAAGTGTAGTTATCAAACGTGAGCTTTGCTCTGTGAGAAGCAGCTGACTCCTGTTAAGCCTTATCTATTCATCAGGCAATGTATGAAGCCCAGCCACTTTTGGCACAGCAGCGAGACTGATTGATTTGAGCTCTGAGAGGATAAGGCTTTCTCATCCCTTCCCCCCCTACATCCCCCATCAATCCGTTACCACTCCCTACTCATGTGTTACATCCTGCAGTCTGTTGAAGAATGTATGGCAATGTTTTGCCATCCAGCTATGCCTATTTTAAAAAAAATCATTAACAAACAGTTGCTGTAAAGCTGCGACTTCCTAAGTAGTGATAAGAGAATTTTCTACTTGTAAGTTTCTCACCATGTTCTGCATAAACGTCAAACCAAAGCAATTTTCACTAGTAAAAAGGGCTTCTTCCGAACCATAGCTATGTCTGAGTATGTGTTTGCATTCTGTCTGGATCCTTACCATCCAGTAAAGTCTGATGATGTATTTACCATAGCTGTTGAAAAGTGGCACATGACCATTCACCACCTTACACATAGAGTAGATGTGCCCCCAAGGTCTCCATCCCTCGTGCTCTGTAGATGGGCAGTTAAACTGCATCCAAAGAATGTGGATCTCGCTGACAATCCACCTCATCAGCTTCATGGAACATGGAGCAGAGACAGGATGGAGAAGAGAGAGGAAAAACGGTCTGTATCCGTTAGCGAAATCCTCAATCATCTGATTTTTCATTCACAAAGGGCATTACATTTTCCCCCATATAATTTGTTTCTGTCAGTCAGACATCACTCTGCTGACATTGGAATTAGACTATCTGAGCACTGATGGATGACAGCTAACAACAAGTCAGTGTAAAGTAGAAAACAAATATTGAATACTAACCTCACTACAAAGCAGATGACAATTAGGGGAGACTAGGTCAAATGTCATTTGATTGTCAATGACAGTGGGAGTCTGAAATAAAGCAAAAGAGTTTTCACTGTAGGTAAATTATAAAAGACATTTATTCGCTTGAGAATCGTCACAGAAAACTCACAGAAAAAGCTGCACTCAGGATAAAGTGTATTGTAGCATGTGTGCATAGCATTCATTGTAATAACATATCAGCTTTACAATACTGCTGTCAAAGGTCACCAATTTAAAGTACACAAGAATGAGGGACCTACACAGTCAGCTCAACCCAGGGCCTAAACTGGTGTAACCTTACCATGACACTCCCAGAACTGTGTCTGCACTGAATATTTGACAACCAAGTTCATAGATTCTACCATGTTAGTAATTAAATATGGATAAATGGGTCAGCTGACTATGAGGCAGGCTGCAAGATAAAAAATGTTTTGTACAATTGCAAGCAACTCTAAGCAAGAACCAAATTTAAACCATATCCAAAAACAACGTTGCTAATCTAGTAATACTTTCTGTGGAAACAGACTGAAGACAGAATGCTGTAGAAGAGCTGCTGCCTCCATCTGCATGGCTGATGGCTTTTGTGATTCGCCTCTGCTCCTCTTTTATGAAATTAATTAAATGATTTTGACATCTTGAGTGAAAAGGCAGCATGTGACCTGGCAAGGACTAATACAAAAAACAGGAAGCCTGCAGTAATTGCTCAATACTGCACTAAGAAGGGGGTAACAGAAAAGTGGAGTGATGCAATTAAAACTTCATTGGAGGTGACTAGAGAGCATATTTCCTTAACTATATTTCACACTGTGTGGCAAAGAAACACAGAAAGTTAAAACAGGTTTAGCCTGCCTTTTTTATTAGTAGATCTATCCTGTAGTCTAGAAAGTATCTAATAATGACAAACGGCTGAAAAGGCTAAAGGAAGTAGGAATTGTCTTAAAATTTCATGTGTAAACCTATTGCACGCATATTCTGGACCCTGTATATCATTGTTAACCTTGCAAGGTATATAAACATGAAATGAACTGCCGATGTCTAGGTGGAAAGCCCTTTTGTATAACAGCAGTCATCGGTGCAAAATCGAGGCGGGCAGGTAACAGAAGCATGAAGGTTACCTTGTCAACAATAAACTCTGCTGGGCGCTTCCAGGTGTGAACTTTCAAACACGGAGGCAGAAGAAGCTTTCCTTCGGGATCCTCAAAAAATGGCTGCAAACAAAAGGGAACAAAGTGAATGTGAAGTACAGAAACCATAAATTAACACAACTTTACAATTTATGTAACCCTAGCCACACATATTACATATATTCTTTACAGGGTAGTTTGGGTAATGATAAATTAACTGAGTATTTTAAAAAAGTAAATATTGTCCTCTTCATATTTACAGCACTAGGACTCCTGGTTGGCTTGCCATCCTCAGGACCTCTGTTTGAGTCCCATTTCTCCCTGTTGACGTCTGCATCATTCCACTCGGGCCAAATGGGGACCCTGTATTTCCCCACACCTCCTAGGCTCTCAGAGGAAGTGGCTGCTAGAGACGCTGCTCTGAAATTATGACATACTTCATTTGTTCTGTGCGAGTTTTTAACAACACAGTTAACCAGCTCCACGATTTATTATTTAAACCCAACCAGTTCCCTTTTACCCTCAGACAGCGAAAGAAATACTGTAAATACTAAAGTACACCTCTTCTTTAAGTGGCTTAATGGTAGCTAACGCTAAAGCTAACTATGTCTCTCCTTTCATTACACTGAACTCACTCCGTCTGCCGGTCGGATAAAGACACTTTGCTGGAAGATGACTCCTTTTTCTTTGGATGTGCCTTGGACATTATTGTGGCAAAGACGCGGGCAACTCACATAGTAAGAGAAGGAGCCTCTAGAGGCGGCCTTTGTTTATCATCGTCTCTCTGTCTTTGTCAAACTGCTCTTGAAAGTTTATGCGTTGCTACGCAACCGAGCTGTAACGCGGGAGGGAGAGGCCTTGAACAGTTGCGTCTCTTGTTGCTATAGTGAAGGATGGACATATTTAAATTTTAAGCAAAGTTACTTCCCATCTACCACAGGAAAGCGGTGTATATTTGATATATTAGAAAAATTTCTTAACATAAAATGAAATTCAAAGCATTACTACCAAAAACTACAGAATATGCCGCAGAGTTTCATAAGCTGAAGTAGACTGGAGTACCAACAATGAAAAAAGTTACACTAGTACTTGTAGGCTTAACAGCTGGCAGATCTCCGTGCTAGGTGTGTGGAAGAGCACAAGCTCTAGTAGTGAGAGAACCCTGTCTGATGACTATCACACACTGTTTCTTGAGAGGAGTCACATGGAGCACCCTGCACACACACACACACGCTGTAGTTTTCACAAATACAGCTTCAAACATAGTCGTCAGTGCTTTGAATTACTGCAAGGTAAGTTTAACACAATGGGTATAGTGTTTTCTAAAATGTGGTATATATAGTTTTCAAAATTAGTGTTAATAAAGCACTTCTGATCAACAATTGCAGTGTGAATTTCCTATGAAGAGATCCAAGTCCTCACAAGCATTAGCATTAGAGCTTGTGCTCATAATGCTAATAAGAAATTTGTTACTAGGAGAATAATCCCAGCTCAGCCATGCTTGAATTTCTACATGCCAGAAAAAGCAGGGTATTAATATAATAAGGAATAGTTATACTCCTATGATCTGTTAGGTATACGGATCGGAATACGTTTACTAATTCATACAATCTACCAGCAGATTACGCAACATGATTGACTGATTGGTAATAAAAGATTGGTAATGTACACTGTCACAGTGTTTTCTTGTTACATATGTATAGAGTTCCTATAAACATATTTAATCAATTCATACAGTTGAGCAGACAAGTTAATCACAAGTGGACAGCACAAACCTGTTCAAATGTTTATTCTAGTTTTGGTCTTGAGTTTTTTTGTTTGTTTTTTTAAGTATTTCTACATGTAAACGTGTTTAAAAAAAAAAATCCTTTGCATTTCATCTGAACAGTTCAACAGATTAGCATCCAAAAAGACGACTGAGTGTAGTCCCTGTAGTCTGTTTTTGCTTTTCACAAATTCCAAAGTTATACAATACATAATCTAACACAATTTAAAAATGCATACTGAAACATACATGAACATACTATCATACCAGTGGAGAGACAATCAAAGAAAGGTTTCCTATTGTCTCATTTAGTACAATCATTAAAGTTTTTATTATTACTCTTATTACTGAAATACTTCATTGTCCGACTGTATACTTCTGTGTAAAGTAAATGCGCGATCCATTGCCTCATTAAAATATGAATCAACTAAGGCACTTTTAGAGAAAATATGGCATTAAGACAACACATTTGTAATAAGATAATACTTAACTAAGATGCCCATTTACTTGCTTTTTTACACGGTACTCTAAAAAAGAGAAAAGCTACAGACACAAACATGGTTTGCTGCTGTAAGATGAAAAATTAAGGGCCATTAAAGTCCACCTGCGTTGGTTCTGAGACACTTTTTTGTTGCTGGGTGACTAAAATAAACAGAAGGACGCTGAGAGAAAGTACAGCAAAGAAAACACACAGACTTTGAAAGGCTACAGGTTATTTTAGAGCTTGGGTTTCTCAGCCTTTTGCTTAGATTGAACCCTTCTTCAGTGTGATACAGTCTCGAGCCTTCAGAGGCTGTCAGAACAACAAGGGGTGAGTGAGTGAGGCGAGGTTTGTTGGTGGTGGTGAAATGCACCGTAACATGAAGACAGCACCGAAGATCCAGAAAAGAGTCGTGTAGATACAAGAAGGGGAGCAGTTAAGGCAAATCTAAATAAAATGTATCTGTGTAAAAACTACGGATACAGAGGTCAAATGGGCATCAGTGAAGAGAGAAGTTCCTGGAGCTTTGAAGACTCACAAAAAAAAAACAAAAAAAAACAACAACCCCAAAAAATATATTCCTCTCCAAGGCTGCAATAGAGAGCAGAAGCCACAGGCTGGATGGGTGCCAAAGGCAGGCTAATGTGAATGGATTGAGTGTTAGCAGCAGCCTGACTTGCTCTCAGCAGCCACAGTCTCCTGGTCCAGTTTGATCCGGTCTCCATTGCTCTCCTCATATGGCAAACCTTTGTCGTTAGCCAAGATGTTCTCTACCAGGAATCGAGCAGCTTCATCCACATTGATGTTGTCCTATAAAAAGGTCAAAGCATATATTAGAGAGGTGATAAAAAAAAAATTAAAACAAAAAGTCATTTACAGCACAGTATGTATGGAGACTGGAAATTTCCTCTGCCTTGGCCTGCACTATGGTCCTCAGAGCAGTTTCAGAAGTTCACGAAAGCCCTTTATGTGAACCAGCCTGTTTAGCTGAGTAACAGAAGGCAAAAGTGGGACCAGCAGAGACAGGCTAAAAATCACTGTTTGCCTTTGTCCTTCACACTATGGCCCAAAAGCTGTCATAGCATGGGTTGAAGAGGTAATGAATATTTATGGATTTTGCTCAGACTCTACAGTAGCAAAGATGTTTACAAAAAAGGCCTGGGCACCTCAAATAAAGGCAAACAGAAATAAAATAAAGATTTAAAATATAATGAAATAAATTGGTTTGTAGTATTTACTCTATTAAAGACTACTGAGCTAAAAGCAGTACTTACTGGTATGCTAGCTCTATCAAGCTAGTGTTAAAGTAATTTCTTTTAATAAATTGTAATGGCATGTGGTTGTTGACGACATTATAGCTCATAGTTCACCGTGACTTTGCATTTTCCCCTTGTACTGTCTTAGGGAAAATATGCTCTTCGTCATTTGAATCAGCATGTAAGTTTGGCACTTATTAACAGAATCCCAGTCGCAGGTTGTTGTGGGTTGAGTTTAGTGCAAGTGTGACAGGCACACAAAACATTAACCCACAGAAAGGAACTGGCTCTGCACTCATCACACGCCCACATAGACACGTCACATGACTCAGTACGTAGCACAGCTCCAGGAACAACAGTTATTTAGAATGAGCTAAATGGGAACAGCTGATTCCAGAGTCATCAAAGCATTCCACAACATGGAAACATAATGGATGTTTGTTATTTGAAATGTACATGTGCGTGACTGTAGGCATTTCCCGGTTTATCGGCTTGTCATTTTGAAGTGTCCAAGAAGGAAGAGGCTCACTGAGGGAGAAAAAAAACAGAGGTCTCCCTGGCGTCTTAAAATATAGAATATTCATGATCACAAAACAAAGTTCTACAACATGTACTAACAACTGAGGCACAGAACTTTTAGCACAACCAAGTTTAGCACTACACTTTATTTCAGATGGAAATATTATACCTATCGGAACATTTTATAAGTTAATTCATTACCAGTAATGATTCGGTTGATTAATGATTAATTTATCTTTTAAAGGCCCTATTTCCAATCCACTCTCAAAGAGTTATACGATTTTTCTAAACTTTGTAAAGTATGAGCGTATCTGAATTTCCCTTCTTTCTACGTGGATAACAGTCCCTTAAAAAGGCGTAGAGAACAAACAACATTAACATTAATATATCTCCAAGCAGTAGGATTTGGGACCTTTAAATTAAAGTGTGTGGAAGAGAGAGAAGAGAATTAGCTTACAAAGCAAGTGCAAGAGGGCAGCAACCTCAAGATAGTAATAGCAAACCAGTGACATCATGGCACAAGTTGAGAAGAAACACTACAAAACATTATCTTTCAAACCTTTATCCCTCTAATCCTTGCAACTCTGGGCTGTAACATCCATCACTGTCATGTGATACCTTATCACACCAGCTGTCCAACAAATTTTTCACCGGATACTGTGCATGCATGCATGCCAAAGACAGCTGGATTGATGATTGTCTTTTTGAAAAGAAATTTCATTATTCCGATGTATTTGGTAATTTTTAAGTCATTAAACAGATTGCAGCATTAATCTAATGCAAATTACTTACAAGCCTCCATATGTAACACTGAATTCTGAATCAAAAATGCTAAGATGAACAACTGCTGAATGGGCTTCTGACTAAAAAAAACAAGAACATGTAACAATTTCACAATAACTACAGTCAACCTAATGTGATTACGCCACACAGAAGATGTCTCACTTCTCTTTGGATTAACTTTTGAGGATTTCCTGTCTGCCAACAATGGTTTAAAAATCTGTTCAGTAAAAGAATAAGTATCTCCTTTTATTCTGACTTTGCTACATGAGCACTGAGCACAAAGCTGTTATTGAACACAAGTCACATTCACGTGTAAAATGTGATTTGAATCCAGCACTAATCATGTTTAACAATGACTCGGTTGACTTTAAAGGAAATATTTCAGCCTGCCTTAACTTTTCATTTCATGCTGCTGTAGGATGTTTTAAAGTGCAGAATAAATATGAGAGGACACAAGTTTAAAAAGAAGAGCGTCAGTCAGCTCTAAAGAGGAATGCATATGAAATTAAACGGCTTTTGTCCACTGGCAGTTTCTCACCTTAGCCGAGGTTTCAAACCAGCCCAGAAAGCCAGTTTCTTTGCAGAAATTGTCCATTAGAGCTGTGTTGTTGGAGTTCTCTTTCTTCTGGTCACATTTATTGGCGAGCAGCACTGAGGGGATGGGGTTGCCGTTAGCCAGCTTCACCTTACTGTCTAGGTCATGCTTCCACTTAGACACGGCGTCAAATGTGGAGCCCCTTGTTACATCGAACACCACAAATGCCCCCACGGCTTCTTTGTAGTACACCCGTGTCATGTTCCCAAATCGCTCTTGACCTGAGGGGTGGGAAAAGAATGCAGCGGTAAATGCAGAGTTTTTACAAAACAGCTAAAAGCACCTAAAAGATAAATAATATGATTTGGAGTTTGTGAGAGAGGAAAAAAAATAAAATAAAAAAATCGTGGACCTGTGGACCCTGCAAAGACATGTGATAATTCACCTGAAATGAACGGCAAACAGTATCTGAAGAAATAAATATTTAGTACTCGGACTTGTCATTTCTTACTCCAATTTGTAACAACTTGGTGAGAAATGAAATAATTTCCCCTCTAAATGTGGCCAAAAATGACGAGGATAGAGATGGTTACTATTTGACCTATTTTTCTCATTTGCCACGGGTTTAATCCACACACACTATGAATGAGAGGAGTAATCTGCCACTATAATAAGCCTATTCTCTGAAGTCATTCTCTAAGAAAATCTGAGGTGATATTTCACCAAGCCAAAGCAAGGGAAATTACCAGCAGTATAAGGTGTGTCACTTTCAATCTGGATCACTTTAAGGCAGTTTTTCACCCCAGTTCATTAAGAGTTTTACAACCAGTGAAGACCAACTGCTTCTTTTGGTTTTGTTACATATGGATACTTAAATCAACTAACTATTAAGAATACAGGTTTTATACTGAGTGCAGTAGATGCTTTTTAGATGTCAAAACATCATGGAAATGCTTACAGTTTCATAGAATAACTGTAATTATAACTGAAACCTCAGTACTTGAGTACTTCCATTTTCTTATTTGCACGTTTAAAATGAAACTTTAAAGAGGAAATATTCCCTGGGGGTAAGTAAATAATACTAGGAACTGAATTACATGCTTTAACCTTCCTGTGTTATTTCACTTTAGTTCAGGTGTGCAGGGAGTTCAGCATATGCAATGCACTTGTTCACTCTAAAATGTTTTTAAACCACATCTCCAAAGGTGTACAAAGGAAAAGGCTTTTTCCAGGGAACATGCAAGTGTTACACATCCATAGTGTGCAGATTTATCAGGCAGCTGAAATACCAAAACTTTCTTAGGAACTACATAACCTTAGGTCTTAATTACTTTCCCAAAATGTCTCTGTAAGAATTAAGGGGTTGCCACATCATTAATGGTTCATCTTTATGGTCTTTGTTGGGAAGTCAAGCAGTTGATACTTTGATGCAAGTGATGGATGAAGGGCACCCATTTTTTTTAAATACTGCAAGCTTGTAAGCAAAGCAACCTCCAGAAGGTAGCAGTAGCAACAGCTTTGGAACTTGTGATACTTCATATCTCTGGACAGTCCCGATAGGCCAGGAATATACCAACTATAATATTAATAATTATAATAAAATAAGGAGTGCACAAAATTGGGGTGGCTGTAACTTAGGAGGTCGAGTAGGTCACCTGCTAATCCGAAGTTACGTTGTAACAGTTTGTATCAAAATCAAGGTCACATGGTCTTTGTTATAGGCTTTTGCTTCAATGGGTTTTCGTGTATGAGTTTTCTTCATTAATTGCAGTGAACTGTATCAGGTGCTGGGTTGTTAGTAGGATCAGACAATTGTTGGCAACAATAAAAGAAATGAAAGTAGGACACAGCTCTATTTGAATTGTTTATGCATGGAAGCCACTGATGTTTCAGCAGGCAAGTATCCTTGTTCAGCAGAGCAATACAGCAGAGATGAGTTAAATACCAGCATCACTACATCGCATTCAAAATAACACTTACTCTGTCAATTTATATATGCATATATTTGACTTATTAGGTTACTCGATTACACTTTTTTATAATGTTACAAGGCTTTAGCTCCCACTCATTAAATGGGGCAGTCTAAATATTTCAGTGCAGTGTGTCAGTACTGCGCTAACCTAAAACCACTAGTAGCTAGTAGGACTGAGCACAAGCATGAGCTCCCTTTTTAGACATACAGCTTTGGAGATTCCTCCACAGATTTAATCTTTTTCCTGTCAAGAGCCAGTGGTTTAAATTTACCAGATATAACAAAAGCACTTTAGCGTCAAAACTTAGATAAGGATGTTTGCTTTTCTACTTTTTAAATCATATCCATCTTATCTCTATGTGAACAGTTTCTCGGACATATGCTCTCTTGCATATGGTTCCTAGTTGTAAGACAACATCAGCTCCACTAAGAGGTCTTGGCTCTTAAATGCCCTTGCGTGTAATAAAAACACGGGTCTTTTAATTCTCTAATGGGGACAAATTTACAACAGCACCCAGTTTGAACTTGCCTTTGTAATCACATGATTAGGACTGCTGCTGGTACTGCTGAGGACATTTTAGTCCATATGCTATGCTTAACTAACTATTCAAATATTGGGTCACCCCCAGAGGTATAGTTACTTAGCATATTACCACAAATGAAGCCTTTAAAGCACCTGCTCGTTTATCATATTTAGATCAAGTGTCTGCAATTACAGCAGGCCACGATAAGCTTGAGATAACATGTGATGGATTTAGCACATATTTATGCTACACTGCTCCAGGGAAAGTTTGAAGTATCCAGCATGTTAGATCATTTGCAGTCTTTACTATTATTGAGTCACAAACAAATAATGAAGCAAAAATAAGATTGAGGAAGTGCGAGCAAAGCTTTACCCAGCGCACTTTCACTTTACTGTACTTACCCAGTCACGCAATAAACTGGAGTGGCGTGGCGCAGTGCGGGTGTGAGCAAGAGAGTGAATACACTGTGGGGCCCACAGGCCTGACGGTAATTGCTCATAATTGAGAGTCTAATTTTAGCTGATATAACCCCAGGTGAATTCACCAGAGACACGACACAGTGGGATAAAGAGCCGATAGACTGAAATAAGGCTTTCATTTCCAAGCCTTGTAAAGCTCATACATCCAGGATAGCGAAGGCAAGGGCAGAATATAGATGGAAGTACTGTCTTAATAATTATTAAGGCCTCTTTTCTTTTTATTCATTGCAAGGTATTATAGGACGACATATGATTTTGCCCAAATGGAGTGACAGAACAATGCTGACCACTGATTAATTTTGATATTTACAAATATTCTCATTTGTATTAGTTGATTTAAAATATAGTAGAGCATGTTTTATTCAGATTAGTAAATTAAAAAGATTTTTTTGATTAGGGAACAGTATAACAACAGCATATTTAAAATAAATCCAATCTTCTCCAAAAAGTCCAAAAAGGAGACAAGATCTGGAAAAAAATTCCTGAAAACATTCTTTGTGCCTGCTTGCTGGCGAGAATTGTAACACTGTCCTGAAGAATTTATGTTTTATGATTCTACCTCGAATTTGGGAGGAAAAAACGTTGCACAATAAGCAATAAGTTGCTGAACTGTCAAAAACTGGATTAGAAGTTTTTCGGGTATTCCCGAGGTTTCCACATATCACTCACTAACCTTTCAGATACTCCAACTGCTGTCTGGTTGCTCCACATACCTGGCTGCTATACGATCATCTAAGGGTTTGTTTGGTTTTTTTTGTTTGCTTTTCAGAGCATTCCCAAGTTGCTGTGGTTTTTCCCACGTGAGTCACTGACCTTAGGTAACCTTAGGTAGTTTCAGCTGCTCCACATATTTGATTTGGCAGATTTCTACATCAGATGCCCTTCACGATTCAAGAGGTTTGTGTCTCCTTCCAGGATCTTTCCCATCTTTTCTTTCCACAATGTGTAAACCACTACACTGTGGAACCACTAAAAGTCACTAACCTTAAGTTAAATGCAAATCCTGTGATGCCTGGCCTTTGTGGTGTTACAGTTCTTTTAAATTATTCTGCTTCAAAACGCATTTACAGCTTAAAAAAAAGTTTTCATTGTATGGATTTTCATAGGAAATAAAATTCTAAGTGGATACAGACTACACATTTTCTATCTGAGATCCATCTATCAAGCTGCTTTTCTTTCCTGTAAAAGCAATTTTCAAGGACATTTTACTATTAAAAAAAAAAGAACAAATTTAATTACATTAAAAGCAGTAATGAGTGTCATATGCTCCTAACCCAATCAGCAGAAAAACATGGGAATGGACTGAGCAAGAATTGTGTATTTACTCAGAGCATGCCACAGAGGAGCATGAGATATCAAGAAAGTACAAAGGTGTGTGCTTCTGCATTAAAAGCACAATATTAGGCAACAGCATCGAAAACTAAAGAAGTGGAAAACTAAATCTACCCAGAGAGAAAACAAACTTTGTTGAATTTCAAGGGCTTTAAACAGGGTTGGTCTAATTCAGTCGACCACACTGATAAACACGGGTGCATGACCTCAAGTGCAGTTAGACACTCTGCTTATGAAATCTTCATAAATTTTCAGTTACAGAAGTACTTGATGAAATTGAAATGGTTTAGTTAGATTCACTGTATCATCTCTGTTTGCTGTGTGGTAGAGACTGAAATAAAGCGAAGTCTCATCATTATCCAAAGCCCTAGCAACCCTAGTTTCCTCTACGTTCGTAGATATTGCTATCCTGTGGGTGGGTTACCATAGAAACTGTCCAAGCCAGACATGGCAGTAACAACAGCAGCAGTCAGCGTCTGCTGTTAGGAAGCAACTGGCTGCAAAACTTCCCCACACACTCCCCCCATCAACACTAAAGTAGCAACATCGGGCCCAGTCACGAAGGTAGTCTTCAGCATGAGTTTCAAAAGAGCGTAACACATGACTGGCACGTTCAAATTCCTCAGAGCAGCATGTGAGACATGACTTACTACAGCTTACTACAGCCTTTACCGCTGAACAGTCTGAACTGAGGGAAAATCCACAGCCTTTTCTCCCTCCTCACTTTGTGCTAAGAGGTTTTTGTGTGCACCTTAATTTAGAAATTTAATTCATAATTACAGTGCTTCTGCCGCTGACAGTCCTGTGGGAATCTGTGCAACTTTCTAGAACGGGTAGAGAGAGGTTTCTTGGTCTTAACCTCTATTGTTGGTGGTAAGAATACACCAAAAAGTGACCAAAATGTCAGTAACTACTACTACTATTACTACTACAACTGCTGATAACAGCCAAAAGAACACAACCACTCTACCACTAGAGTGTTAAGAGAGCAGACGGTGTATAGAGTTAAATCAGGTAACTTATGAGGTAATACGGCAACCTCTGGTCACTGAGGAAAAATGTGTATTTCCTGACTAATTGGGGAGTTACGTCAGTCTTGTGTCGGATGACCTTCCTGACACAACGCCAAAGGGGACTGGTTACAAAGAGGGTGCTGTATTAAAAATCTCCTTGTGATTCCTTTGGTTGTTAGCACATTAGCACAGTTCCCTGTAGTCTGAATAAAAGACACTGACTTGCCCGAGTTTAGTCTACGAGTTTTCGTGAAACTTGAAAAAGTGCTGGAAACAGAGAACTTTCACATTTTGGGTAAAAGTTGTTCCTTACTGCTGCAACCAAATACTTCAAAAGGCTCATTTTATACTTTGAAGGTTAATGGTCTTTGTTTCCATTTGTGTTGTACGTCACAAATTAAGTCACTTCCACTTGGCAAGTGGTTAGGAAGTCTTTCTCTGGTCCCAGAGCACGCACTGTTCCCTATCAACCAGCGGTTGCCTGGGTGTCAATGACTGGCCTCTAGGCCCAGGTGACTGAATCCTTAATCAATCTCAGGACTGATGATCTACTTAAGATATACATTTGATGACAAGCATCAGATTTATTCCCGTTATATACAAACAGATAAGTGGCATATTAAAGGAAAACCTGGGCAAACAACAACAAATCCAGATGTCCGAAAGCAGAGCGGCAAAGAGTGTGAAAATAGAGGTGAATTACACATTACAGGATTTGCATCTGGACGCCCAATTGGAAACGAAAAGCTTTAGGTGTGAGGCACTGCTCTTCATCATCACCAAATGAGAGAACTGGAAGAATGGTGCTCAGCTTGTCCAAGAGAGTTTAGACTTCAGATGTGTGAATATATGCCGAAAACCACCAAAGCTGTTCTGGCACCTTGAGGTTGTCCAACACCTTACAAAGACACTTACATTTGGTATTTCCTTTCATTTCGCACCTACCGGTACATTGTGTTTTCTGCCTTCGCTTCCATTTCCGTCGATGGCTGCGCTGCTTGCCACACTGTGTGTTTGAAAACGTCTCAGTGTCACATTTAGTATGCACTGTCATACTTGGCAAAAGGAGCTAAATTGCTTGGCAGTGATTTGGCTTCATTCGGTCGTTTACGAGTAGAGCACAAACAGCAAGAAGATGAATCTTTCAGACTACTGACAGAAAATTAATCAGCAACTGTTTTGATAGCAAATGAATCAGTTGTGTAAATGTTTGAGAACATTACATATTTTAATCACGGGTATATGTTTTTCTCAATATGCTTAATGTCATACCATTAAATTTTTAGAGTGTCAAATCAAACACAATGGGCGACTGAAAAAAATCCCTTCTAGTAACGGAAAACTGATTTATTTTCCCTGTTTTCTTGTTATTTGTAATCGAAATGAGTGACTGTTTCTTCAGATTACTGATAACATAAACATTTGGCATCAAATCATCTCCTCGCCAGCCTTTTTGGCTCTTGTGCAAACAAATAGATAAGAGCCTCTTATCACAGAGTGGTTGCTTTGTACAGAACACTTCAGTTTTGGGGTATTTTTGCAAAAGTAATTAAAAATTTGACTTCTCCTTCTCATTCTTCCTTAGTTTACCTGTGTTGGAAACCTCGTCCTGGGTAGCGTCTACTTTTTCAAACCCTGTTAGAAAGCGGCAGCGCTATGAGATAAAGAGAAGTTTATCATTGAGGTATAAAAAGTTCAGGTGAAATGAGGGATCCTAATGGGACAAA
Source organism: Pelmatolapia mariae (assembly GCF_036321145.2). NCBI lineage: Eukaryota > Metazoa > Chordata > Actinopteri > Cichliformes > Cichlidae > Pelmatolapia > Pelmatolapia mariae. The sequence goes on from NC_086240.1 coordinate 13,364,767, forward strand.
AGGTTTGGACTGCAATAGGAGTCACTGCATCCCATTAATGTGAAACCGTTCATCACTTCAATGTTTGAGCCCAAAAGGTGCAGGCCTTTTCACTCTATGCCATAGTGGTAATCATTGTGTCCACTGGCTTGAATAAATCCAGGAGAGAGTAGCAATTGTGAGTGGAAAAGGGGTGGGAAACCTGCATGCTTCACACTGACTTCCCCGATGTTGTACAGTCCTCTGATTACTGTTATTCCTCCTAGACTGTAATCACTAGTGAGGTCGGTAAAAGACAAAGAAGCTCTGAAGTTGCTTTCAGTGTTGCCAAGATGATTATTCCTCCTCCTTTTCTGTACATTAAATGGCTTAATGGCCATTCATTAATGGTCTTAATGACTTGGCAACTACACCTCGAGCTTTTAGCTTTTACACCCACGTGTCGTTACTTATTTTATCCTCAAAGTGTCCTCAAGGCAGGCCTTGATGTAGGTGTGAATAATGCAGTTTAATAACCGAGTCGTCCTACCTGGTGAGACCATCCAGATCCACACACCTTCCCTAATCTATGCTAGCATATTCCCCTGTCTTAATTAATGATATCAGCATATCAAAGTGTGTGTGTGTGTGTGTGTGTGTGTGTGTGTGTGTGTGTGTGTGTGTGTGTGTGTGTGTGTGTGTCAGGCTTTTATTTACCCTCGCAGATCCTCTAATCAAGTGCTGTCGGCACTTCCTGGCGCTCAGTCACAGATGCCCCTGCACACTGAGCTTGTGCTGCCAGGGCTAAAGTGATGGTGGGGAACTTGAGCCCGCACTGCCACTCACTCTGTGACAGACATGCAAGTTGTTGTGACGACTCCCCCCCGACACCCAAATCTTCGCCCCCTTTCTGTCACTGCTGTAAGCGATGGAATAAATAAAATAAAAACAGCAGTCTTCTAACCATCTGTCCTGATCTGTCTCAGCATATGAGCTTTGTTTGATTGAGGGAGAGGAAGGACCTGCTCAACCCCGCCAAAAAGTAAGAATAGAACATATCTAGAGGCGAGGATTGTTTTTGTTTTGTTTTTTTAATCATGAAAAATTTATATAATAACCAAACAAAGATTTTTAAAACCCTTGAAACCATGTTTGGTCTCTAAAATTATGATTATAGTTTTGTCTTATTGTTCACTATAACTGTACTAATCCAACAATGTGATACTAATCCAGCACTTAAGCACCAAAGCGGTACGGCAGGCTGTGAACCAAGAACCAAGATGAGGAACAAACACAGTGACCAAAAATTCCTTTGAGGTATAGGTTATATAAGTCCTGTTTTTCACTTCTTTAAACATCTGTAATCAAACCACAATGGCTTTAACCCATTGCATCTAACTTCAGACTGACAACAACAGTAAAAACACAGTTAGACGAGAAGCCAACAACCTTTTTTATCCAAGACTATCAGAATAGTAGTAGAAACACTTACGCCCAGAATTTGCCCCACTTCAAACCTCCTTCCACTATTCAAGAATGGCATATAGACTTTTCTCATTGAAAATCCTCTGCTTTACCCACAGCACATGGAATTTTTGTCTCTTTAGACTACTTTATAGAGCTCACCTTATTCTGGTCTTTAAAAGCTCTCTGATTAACCTTAAAAAACAAACAAACTTTGAAACTGCATTTTAGCAACAAGCCTGTCAGAAAGGCCAAAAGCTGCAATCTTATCTAGCTTAAAAATGTCAGGAACACAATTTGCCACTTTGATGGATACTGAAATAATTTCTCAGGCAACAGCGGCTCAGGCTGTTAAGTATTTGTTTGCTTTTTCAAACCTTTATGATGATCATTTGGGGTTAAAATCTAAGAAAACCTAATTTTGTCGCATTCTTTGGACAGTTTTTTAAATCAAGTATTTATTTTTTCCCAATAAATAGTCAATTCATTTGAATAAAGAAAAGAAAACACACAAAATAACTGCATTCCTATTCACTTTGCCATTTTTGAAAAGTGTAATATATGTTCATGATTCATGATCATGATTGTTTCACTACTGATAAAAAAAGAGACAATTTTTTTTCTCCATTTTCTAACTGCCTCAGTTTATACTTTGCCTTTTATAAATACTGTCAAATTTCTAAAATATGCCCTAAAATTTGACACTTCCACAACGACTTCCACGAGGACACACTCCTAATGGCCCTTAAGTCACAAAATCGCATTATGTTCAACACAAAGATAACCATCACAAATTAGAGCTGGGAGTTGCAACGCAGTCAGCACAGTTCTGAATTTCAAAAGCCCCAATGTCAGATGGATTTTTGGCACTGGGATCAAACATGAAAAGATAGAGGCTAATGGGACAGTGCAGAGACCCCTCACCCACGTCACATCACACCCTCACTCCCTCTGACTGAAGAGCAGCGTAGACCGTGTCTGTCAGCCTGGCTCCTGCTTGCGTTTTGAAGGTCGGTCTTTTTTGCTCACTCCTCATCTTTGCTCACTTCCTCTCTCTCACCTGTCCTCTCAAGCGCGTCATTCTCAGACTCTTGTTTACAGTGTGATATTTCTGTGCCTGGAGATGACAAACACTGGGAGTCTGAGCAGTGCCGCCTGCATGCAGGAAACTTGTATTTACACTGCTCTGATTCCTCTCAGCTTGCTTACTCAAGCTGCTGGAATGCACAGGTTGGCCTGTGTGCCAAGTTACTTAAGTTTACTGAAATCTTCTCGGAAACAGAGCCAGGCCGTTTGAATCACAGGACGGTAACAGTGATAGGATATCGTGACCAGTTTAACAAAAGATACTTGTAAGCCGTGGTGAGAATTACACCACAATATGACGGCGAGTTTAGCGAGGCGGGGCTTAGTCGATAATAACAACGTGACCTACATTCCACTGACAATTATGAGCTGCTGTGATCATAAAGTGGGCAAGAGAACAGCAGACGTGATCAACTGGTCTTTTGTACTGGAAATTCCCACCATGCGCCGTTGAATTCGTGGCCATCTGCGGGTTTAAAAAATTACTCTTTGCAAAATAGATAAATAAAATCTGCATTTCTGGTTGAGTGTTATTATCATCTTAAATCATTTTCTGATAAAACATATCTCTGAAGTCTCGATGTGGCGTGCTCAAGTGAAACTTCCCCAATGTGACACGTGACGCACAGAAAAGTTAGATTTGGTATCCCGTGGCTCCAAAAACACCGGATCCATTATTGAAACGTAATTATAATGACGTCAGCGAGCGTGTCCTTACCTGCGATGTCCCACAGCTGTAACCGGACCAGCGTTTTGCTGTCCCAGTTGATAACTTTGAGTGCAAAGTCGACCCCGATCGTCGCCCTGTAGTGTTGCGAGAAAAGTTGGTGAACGTAGCGTTTGATGATGCTGGTCTTGCCCACACCTAGTTCTCCGATCACCAGCACTTTAAACAAGTACTCCTTGCACTCGGACACCGAGCCCCCGGCCATGCTGAGACTGACAGCTGTTCTCAAAACTCAGGCAACCTCTGCTTTCTCGCTCATATAGATGTCCTGCGAGGAGCGACGGAGGACTAGGCCGGTGTTACAGCTGAAGACCAGATGCAATAGAAAGTACTCGAGTTTCCCCCCAACTTTCTAATTCTCCTTTTTACTCCTCCTCCCCCTCCTCCTCCTCCTGACGCTCAACAACCACCTGATAAGTCACAGGACTCAGGCGGAAATGCAAATCTTGATACAGTATGCTTCTCCCTCTAGTGCGAGTACATAAAGCTTTTCGTGCGAAAATCGTGGTTTCTGGTTTCGTATTCGAAGACACCTTTTTTTAAAAAATTAAAAAATAAAATAAAATATTTTGCGTGCTAAATTCAGGAAATTGCCGGGGCGGGGGTCATTTTTAGCACATCTAAGTGAAAGAACAAAACAAACAGTGAAAAAAAAATCCTCAGGAATCCTCAATGGAACCAAACCTCTAATTTGAAAAACATGGCTCTCTAGTAAAGGTGCTCTGCACATCCCAAACTATCTCAGTTGAGCCAAAATAATAAAACCATTGCACAATAGCTCATAAAACACCTCAAAATTCTTGTTTTCTTTTGATGTAAAGAAGTTCAAGGATATTCCATTTCAAATCAAGTTAATAGACATAGAAATCTTAAAAAAAAAAAAAAAAAAAAAAGATCTCGGTTTTTCCACTTTAACTACATGGAAAAAACGTACAGTTTACACCTACAGGAGATACTAGGCTGTAGAAACCCATACCATGAAGCTCCCAGTGCACAGTTTTGTGCTGATGTTAATGCCAGAGGAGCAGGCATGATCCCAGGTTTTTTAAATGTGGTGGTACAGGTCAGAAAATTATGTTGGATGTAGGATTTTTACACAAGTGAAAGTTATCATCCTATTCAAGCAACTTAATAGTGCACTCGTTTCATAATCAAAATATATTTTTGAAAAAAAAAAAAACCTAAAGTAAGGGTACACATTATATAGAATCGGATTAGAATTTCTGAATGTGTTTAGCCCAAACTACTACAATAACTATATATCACAATTACTGGTCCATTGATGTATGTTCCAGCTGTTGATGTATTTAATTTCTTCCATATTTTTTTGTTTGCTTGACCTATAGGCTTAATAATAGAAATTATCTTCAAAAAATAAAAAACTAAAGATATAACATTTGCATCTAAAATATAGTGGCATATAAGCAGGGAAAATGATAACACAGAAATACTTACATTAAGTACAAGTATATTAAACCTGAAGTTCAGTAAAGTATTCAAGAAAATATCAATGGGGGTATGGTGCCACCCCATGACCCCCATCTAGACATGCCCCTGGCATCTAGGGAGAATGAAATTTAACAGACTTGTTGGATTGATAGCATCCTATTACAGTACCAAAGTCAAACAAGAGAGCTCTTTAGAACGACAAGTGTTTGTAAAAGCAGACTGCATGCCTAATATATCATGTAACTTACCATATAATATAACTTATGACACATTGGCTCAAACATCTTATTTGTGTGATATGAAAGGGCAGTCAATAAGAGGTTTATAAAAGTGATGACAATTGAAATCTTTGGCCAATTTGAACAACCATTTTCTTGATGCAATTATTAATATCTTGCAACACAGTGCATTATGTGGTCCAATTATGAGGTCCAAAATGCATGCCCTCTTTCCCTACAGTTTTCACATTTTGCAGGCAGGCCAGATTGGAACATTTTAAAGAATCAGTTTGGGGGGTCAGGATATATGTTTGACTCACTAATATAACTTTAGTTTTAGTTTGTTTGGTTTTTTCAGCTAATATAGGCAGTAATCAGTCCTTTTAATATAAGTTTTGTTTTTATTTTACAGCATCTTTCATGTTCAGCTCACCCAAAACATAAAGGCCTATTTCGTTCTAGATTTGACAGTGTTTTTCAGGTGGCACCTGATATATTTTACACTGGTTAAGATTATTTAACAACTTACACTATAATAGACTAAAAACATTTGGAAATACAATACAATTGCACTATGTACTGTGTAGTCTCGTACTTTGAAATTATTTGCATTCTTATAGATAAAAGAACTAAGAAACTTAACCTCAATTAAATTACTTAACTTTATAATGCAAGATTTAAACAAAATTGAAACATGTATCATCTCGTTACAAGAAGCAATCAATCATTGGTTACTTTTACAACCAAATGTGTTCAAGAGGATACAACTGGCTCAACTTAAAATTTACCCCAAAAAAACAAACACACTGCTTTTTGACGAGTATCCGAGGACAGTTGCAAAATGTATAAACTTTGTTTTTCTGTTGACATTCTAAATATAGAAACATTTATTAGTATTACAAACATACCACCTGCGTGAAAAACAAGAGATGGCTTAACAGTATTACAAACTTTGATAACTTGTACAACTTACTGTGTTTTTCCATTACAATGACACAGCAAACTCAGAAAATGTGGGAAATATCCACACAGCATGGAAAGCAAAATCTTTTTCTGTTGTCATTTCCCACGCGCGTAAAAATTCTCAAGGTTATGGTTTAGTGTAAACGAAATAAACAGCATTGCCATCATCTACAATCACCCTACTTACCTGTTTACCAGCTACATCATAAAAATAAATAAATAAATAAAACAGAAAGCGGGGGCTGTAGGCCGATAACAACTTTGCTTGGCACATTGTAACCATAGTCACATATCATACAGCGCAAGTCTTCAGCAGGATCTGAGTTCATTGATACTACTTTTGTGATGAGCACACCTTGCGGCACATAAATGTAATACTCAAACAACATACTTCACTTTTCTTGTTAATTTGTAATATATAAACTGCAATGAGGTTTGGTTAGAGAAAGGGTGCAGTTACTTAATGAATACTCAATGAAAAGTTGATTTTCTTGAATGAAGCTTTGACTGCTATACACATGAACAGACCTGTGCATGTGCTGCAGCAGAAGAGCGGAGCTAATCAAAACTGGCATGAAATGCACTTAAGCTATTGCAGTCTTTAGAGAAAGTTTGGTCTGTGATGTATAAGCACGCTGCACAAACACTACTGTGTTTCTCTTGCCGTGTTTTCTTTTTTGCAGACTCTACAATTGCACTGTCTCTATTAAAACAAAAAAACAAAAAAAACACAGCTACATCTTCTATTATGACTCTCCGTGTTACTTCATTCATTAAAAAATTTGGCGTGAGAGCTGACTAGTTTTGGCACGCGTCCCAGTTTTACATTTTTCAGGAAGGCTTTGTGCACTCACGGCCCCTTTAGAAATGTAAGCACTCGTAGATAATTTGTGGTCTACCTGTATTTTCGATTAACCACTTACTGATAACAGCAGAGTAATAAATACAGTTAAGCAAGCAAATGTCAGAGCAAATAAACAAATGTTAAAAACTTGAAATGTTAAATCGTATCGTTGCACGTGTTGTGTGTCTGTGTGTGTTGGTGTAATGCACTCTGTGTGATGCTCAAGTCTGCTGACAGCCGCTGTGCCAGCGTTGGTTTTTGCTCTCACAGTGTTGAGGAGCTGTGTGCGTAGTCTCGGAGGATGTCGGCGGTGTAGACCGAGGGGCTACCGAGCATCGAATCGATGATGGGGGAGCCGGTGACAGAGTCCCCTGAATACACAGAGTCTCTGAAAGGGGAGGGGGGAGACAGAGCTAGGGAATCCTCCAGTGTTGCCTTGTTTTGAATTAAATCCTCACCTTCCCCATCCTCCCTTTCCCCTTCCTCCTTGGCGTCATAAATGTAGCTGTGTAAGAGGTCCAGTTCCTCATCCTCAAGCCCCTCTTCAGCAAATGCCCCACGTTGTGGAGCTGAAGGAAGGTGAGAGGGTGTCAAGCTCAAAGGCTCGTTGGCAGGCATTGCCTCCTTGGCAGTGCGGTCATTCAGTGCAGGTGCATGGGAGCTGTGCGTGTCCACCACATCCCTGTGCAAGCGATCTGTGGTGTGGCCTGTCAAGTGGGAGGGCAAAAGAGAAGCCGGCTCATCCAAATCAGACTCCCGCCCTCGCATCCGATCAGTGCTAGTTGGAGTCCAAAGGGGGCGCTGCGCGTCGCCCTCGTCGTCTTCCTCCGTCAGGTTGTACAGAGGTTTAGTGCCAGGTGGTTCTGGGGGGGGATCTTGGGAGCCGGCGCCAGTGTTGCAGGTGGAGGGCTCACAGCTGTGGGGGTCGGGGGTGTTAGTTAGGGGCCTGATGACCGCCGTCTGATTCAAGCCGGCTTCCTGTTTCCTCACATGCACAGACAGTCTGTGCCACACATTCCCCCCCCTCGGAGGGTGTCTTGGACCTGATTCAGACCATGACACAGACTTGCCATTAGAACTATGAACGAGATAAAAACCCAAGTTACTATCACAGGAAACCAGGAGGTGAAGGCAGAAAAACAACATCAACATAGCAGCAACGTAAGACAACAGAGCAGCAGCATTTCAACATTTCATTGCATGTTAAAATACTTTTGAAGTACATGACTTGACATTAAGAGCTTGGCTAAAGTGTTCACTCATGACCTCTGAAGAGCGTCACATTTATCAGCCTCACAAACAGTGATTCATAATGTGCTGCAGACAGCATTATGATCATACATTTTTGTCAGACATTGAAATAACAGATTTAAGAGCCATCCATCTCATTTATTTTTGTCTTCTTCCTGACTGTCTAATTTTATTGTTAAAGAGGGGTGCATGCATTTGCAAAGTATTTCGGGTTTTGCCCGGACTGGCCTGATGACGACACAGTAATTAGCGGAGAATGAGCTAGGACTGGCTCTAATGTGATTAGTCGGGGAGGTGGTGAGGGGAGGGTGTTCATGCTGAGAAAAGTTAAATGTGAGGTTAATTCAGGATAAACCGAAAGCAGCAGGGTGGCAGATCACCCTCTTGGAGGGCTGCATGGTCAAAAATATTTTTGCCACTGCCAGCTCAGGAGTGCCAGGATCACACTATCAAATGATGTCTTTAAATGAGGACTAGAATCCAGGCAGGTTGGCAACAAATGATCCAAAAGATGAGAACCAATCATTAAAAAAACAATTACTTTCAGCACATCTTTTTGACCTAAAGATTTTTTTTAACAACCAACTTGTCATAGTGTATTGGGGAAAAAGTTTGTAGAAAAAATTGATTTCAGCTTTAACACTTTTCAGCTGTCTTGTTGCTGTGATTATCTGAATGGTGGATACTTTAATTATTCCCCAGGCTGTATTATAAAATAGACAAACTGGCAGTGCAGCTCTCCAAGAAAGAGGTTGAATGACTCCAAAACATTTGCCAGCCTTGACACTTGACAGTGCGCTCCTCAGTATAGAAGGTTGAAGGGTTAGAAGATTAGATAGGCTGCATAGCAAGGGTAAGAGACAACACTTAAACATATTGGGATCACTCTCCTTCTCTGCCCCGCTCCTTACTTTAGTCACTTGTCCATGTGCCACTGCTGTGGATCTCAAAAAAGTTATATGCAAGTCTTACATCTAGAATCGCCACATGAAATCTCTACTTTCATTATCCCTGACACATTTGAATGGCCTTTCAGCTTTAAATCAATAACAGCAAATGTCCCATCTTGACTTTCCTGTTAAATTTCGCTGATGATATTTCATTCTCAGGGGGAGGGGGATGTGCCTAAAAACCAGTTTTTACTACATAAATACAAACACTCATTGGGGTACTGGAAAGATGAAAACAGACCACTGACATGCAAACACATCATAAAAAAGTGATAGCTTGATATGATTTTTTTTTCCAATTTGAGAGTTTAGTCACCTTTTTGGTCTCTAACCAGTGACCCCAGAAAAGAAATCCAAACAGAAAGATGAAAAAGCACAAAAGGTTACTCACTTGGCATTGCCTGATACGGGCTTCTTCCGGCGGAACATATTCAGGAAGCTGTTGCTTGTTGACTGAGCCGCAGACTTCCCATCTCCGACGTGCATTCGCACCACGTCAGATGTGGTGAAGGCGCTTCGGACGTTCCTCTCTGGTTTGGCGATGATTATGTACATCTTGGGTGTGAACATGCAGCCCAGTGCCACTGTTACACTCAGGCTGACGGAGAAGGATGTGGTTATGATCTTGTAATTAGAGCCAAAGTAGATTGGCACGAAGGCCAACCAGATGATGCAGGTAGTGTACATTGTAAAGGCAATGTATTTAGCCTCATTAAAATTGGCGGGCACGTTCCGCGTCTTGAAGGCATAGTATGTGCAGCTCATGATTAGGAGGCCATTGTAGCCCAGCGGTGCTACCATGCCTAAGTTGCTGGTGTTACAGATGAGGTAGACCTCACGTATGCTGGGGTATGACTTGATGGGCTCGGGGGGCTCTAGAATGATGAGTGTAATCTCCAGAGTTAGCTGCACACTAATAAGCATAAAGGCAATGATCACTTGGGCCCAGGCACTCATGAAACGGGGTTTCCTGGTGCAGATCTTTTTCTTGCTGCCAGCCAGAATGCGTGCAATGCGGTTAGTTTTGGTCACCAGGGCAGAGTAGCACATGGCAGATGAAAGGCCCACTAGGAGCCGCTGCAAATAGCAGGAGGCCACTGTGGGACGGGCGATTAATGTGAATGGACAGATGTAGCCTAGGAAAATGCCTGCCAAGATGATGTAACAGAGTTCTCTGCTGGAGGATTTAACCACAGGTGTATCACGGTACTGGATGAACACAAAGGTAACAAAGGAGGTGACCAGGATGCCCACGCAGGAGAAAACCACAGCAACTATAGATTCCACATCTGCCCAGTCAAGATACTTCAAAGGCAGGGGCTGGCAACCTGGAAACAGTAGAGGAAACAGTGTTCGGTCAATTTCTTTATTCGTTTTGCGGTTAGTTTTACTGAATGAAAGGTGCATTAAAACATGGTGGGAAGCAGTTAGTCAAGGAGAATGAAAGAGTGGGCAAAGCAAATCAGAGTGTTGACAATGGCCTGATTTTAGTGCTTTTCACATGCACATATTATTGTAGGGTCTTTGCCTTGCCTTGAAGTGTTAATAGAATACAATAAATAAAAGAACTAGGAAGTAACACAAAAAAATGTAATAGAAAAAAGTATAATAATAAGTCAAGGTTAACTCATGTGTCATCTGAGGCTTAAACTTCCCGTAATTTTCAACAATTCAAAGATTTGCAAATCAATTAAAACCTGTTTTTTATTTAAAAATAGCATAAAGTGTTTATATAATATATATATATATATATATATATATATATACATACATACTGCAGTATTTTAATTGTTGCATTCAGTCTTTTTGGGTAACGGTTAGTGGTTGTACACTCAAAATAGATTTCACTGGTAAGGCAATTTTTTAAATATACATTTTAGTTTTAGGAATTTTATTTTAACACTTACAGTATTAAACTACACTCAGTAGTATAATTTGACATGATGACATCATTTTATATATGATAATAAAAATGAACTTTCAGCAGCATCAGAAAAGTTTAATAACCTTGATATATGTTAAATACCTCTTTTGGTAAGTCTTTGTGTTATGTTCAAGGTATAAAGAGAACGAAAAATCTGTGTTGGAAATAATGTTGTATAACCTCAGAGCCAAAGCCTCACACAGCAATAACAACATGCTGGAAAAAAGGTTTGAAATTTTTAGATTCTGGATTTCTTAGACTGTCCTAAATGTATTTGACAATATTTAATTGCTGATGACCATATCAATAGATGTGTTTTTTCTTATTTATGTAGTTCCTTGTACACCTATAGCTGCCCATACATGTGCCCCCAACATTTGCGCTATGGCACTGACAGGAACTCATTTGCATTTTTCATCCTACACACCCCAAAGCTCTATTTCTCTTCTGTCATGATGCCCTGCATACTCGTCATCCAACACAGAGAAGAAGTCTGGAGAGCTTAATTGGAGAAAAATGACATCCCTAGACTTCCCCAGCTTAACACTCCATAAATTACATGCTTCTGCTAATAGCATTATAGTGACTTCACAGAGGAACCCAGTTCTGGTCTGCATGCTAAATCCTAATATGCCAAATCATAAGACATATGAAATTTTAAAATAAACCAAATTGTCTTCCTCTGGGGATTCTAATCAGAAAGGTAGTAATGAGCATATCAAGGTGTAAACCAGCTCTTATAGCAGGGTTTCATTTAAATGCAGGGGGAAGTGGGGACAGAGAACTGTTGCTTGTTTTCTTTTGGCCACACACCCAGCTCAGCTTGCAGATGAATTTGCCCTTCTGCATGCAAACAGACACGGGTGGCAAAGATGAAATGTATCTGCATTCACTTATCTAACACAATCCTCAAATCGCTTATTTGTGTTTCTAAGCTCTGGGAAGACCTTTGAATATTTGAAAAATGAAATTTACTCTTCTGCTGCATATTTTCAAAATACACATTCACAACTGTAGACCCTTGTTCTGTGAATAGCATATTACCTCTCTCTATTAGTATTTTTCAAATGTAATGAGACTGAAGGAAACTTTTCTTTCTTGACAGACTGCTGAAATGTATCCTCAAGCCTCTCATGGCAGTAATAGGATTTTACACCTGGGAATTGAGGGCTCCTCTCAACTTATAAATCGCTGTCAGAACAAGCACTGGGTCACAACAAGAGCAGAGAGGAAGGAAATGAGCAGCAGCATTTTTTTGAGGGAGTGGTGTTAAGGTTTGAGAAAATGAAGAAAGCAAGGGCATAGGACTTGCATGGTGAAAAAGGTGTTGTTAGACCACTGAGGTGCTGTGTGAATAGCCTTACGGTGGGGGAAGATGACTATTGAGAGAACAGGGGAGTCAGCCCCACTAAAAGTACTGTAGTTGAGCTAAGGGTAAATACATGAAATGGGCAAAATAATAAGTGTGAATCGTTTCAGGGGTAATGGACAAGGAGTGTGGATGAACAATGTAATAAAAACAAACACAGTTTCTGTTTTTGTTTCTCCTACCTGCCAGGTCATCATCCGGCCACCATCCCAGCTCACACGCCTTGCAGGTAAATTCATCCTGGACATATTCGTTATCCTTGCATGTGGTGCAAATCCAGCAGCAGCTCACCTCACCCTTCCTAATCACCTGCACGCAGAGAAACAACACACGATCAACAACATGCCAAAGAAAGCTCAGTAGCCAGTCACTACAGTGAGCCGTGGAAAAAAAGCACATCTCACCTTAAGCAACCTAAATAATTAATCAGCACAGAGGGGATATCAAAATGAGGATTTGTTTGTGCATTTTTTTTTTTTTTGAGCCCCAGACAGAGTATTTAGAAAACAAGGCCGGCTGCTTTTACATTCTGCTCCCAAAGAAGCTGTTACCAGCACTGTGATATGTAAAGCAGGGTGATAAGTGGGGCACGAAACAAAGCAGATAGGGGGGGAAGCATGATCAGCTAGGAGAGAGGATGCACCCTCCCTCGGGGCAACTCAGTGCATAGCCAGTCTGAAAACAATTGTCCCCAAATGAAGGAAATGAGGGCATTTATTCAGCCTGTGCTCAAAACCAGTTTTTATTGCTTACTGTCCCAAACGGTCCATCTCCTCGCTCAGGTAGAGTGCAAGTCCCATGAGTTTATGGTGCAAACCTAAACTTTTTATGTGACATAAGAACTTATCTGTGTTTGTCATATTTACATAGACTTCTCTTTTCCTTCATTATCCCTTCTTTAAATCATTTGTAATGGGAGGAGGATTTAAAAATGTAGGACAGTGTAGCATCAGCAATCTTCTTGCCAGCATGTGATATAAGCAAATAAAGGATTAAGATTCACTGCAAGAAAAATCAATGACATATTTACTGGGAACAGATGTACAGTAAGGGCACCGTTTCAGCTCTTAAAACATTTCTCTTTTTAATTACAGTAGAGACTAATTGGAAAGTTAGACATTTGTGGTTCCCCCAATGTATAATCCTAATAATTATATTGATGTCTTTACTTGACCTCCCCCATTTCCATCCGCAACCTTCATGCACATGAACACACACAAAGTAGGTGGAGTGCTGAAGTCCACACAAAGTTTTTCACACTTTGTCCTAGCATTGATCTGATTGAGGCTAATAATTTTTAAGATGGGTTGTAGGGAGTGCTGATCCTGATGGGACATTGCATGCCCACATGATTAATCCTAATTTGCGATAGAAAAAAAGATTATCACGGTAGATTACATTCTGCTTGTAAATCTCAAAATTCCATTAAACACAGAGACCTTTCTTTCAAACTCAAACATTACCTCCCCATAACTGTACTGCAGAAACAACAAAGAAAACATATTGCATTTGGAATTTAGAAAACGGCAAATGGTTGTGCCCTTTAAGATCTGCATGCACTTTTTTTTGTTACCAGTATAGCAAGTAGCAAAATAAATTTAATTACATCTCCCAAATTTAATTACTAGGTCCTGCAATCTGTGAGGCAGCAAAATATTCCATATTATTCATCTCCAAGAGGAAGGAGTATAATCAAACCAAGAGAGAGAACTAGAAGTGCATACTAAAATTTGGAAATAGCCAGAAGAAGCAAAAGGGATCATAAAAGAGTAAATATCGACCCAAGTGAGTATGTCCATTTTAAATATTGATATAAAAGCGTTGAGTTAGTGTGGGAAATTACATTAGGTTTTAAATGTGTCTGTATTTACCTTGACAATTTTGTGTTATAGTGGATGACGTACAAGAGGACACGTCAACGTGAAGATCCTGGTATACGGGAGGGCAGAATGCTTTTAATTGCTGTCCATTTGATTTTATATCCACATAATAAGCGGAACAACTCAAAAGTGGAAACATGTGGTATAGAGGAAACTGCACTACCTACACAAAGAAGGGTATTATCAGCATACAATGATATTCTCTGATTTTCTGATCCAGTGTTTTGAGGAAGAGAAAGAATAGTATTGTTAAAAGGGGTCAACTCTAGTTGATCCCTATACACAGAGAATAACTATTTCCTGTGCTGAACACTGAAAATTTGTCTATAAGTGCTTTATCATAATGATGAATCGTATTCTCCAGCCAGTCTGTACTATCTGTACCAATATTGTCCCAGTCTAACAAGCAGGAATATTCACCCTCTCCCACAAAATGATGTGTGATAGATTAACATGTTTTAATAAAATTGATTTAATCAGTGTGGATCACCTTCATTCGGTGTACCTCTAATAAAGTAGCAAGTACTTTAACACACCCATTCAAATGGGAGAGGTGTGTAATTACCTCATTAAGTTCAGTTTGTATTTGGCGAACCTGTGGTATGACTTTTGTCCATTGCACCCGATTAATACGAGTATTAATCATATCCAACAGTGGGGGACCTATTCAGTTCTATCTTTAACTCTTTTACTGTGACGGGGCCATTGACTGACTCATATTCATTATCAGACAGAGAAGGCAGATTGAGTTCTTGAAGAAAATGCAAACATAGAAAGTAGAAGAAAGAATTTTAAATGCTGCATTGTGTATCACAAGAGTCTATAAAAATAAGTGTTTAAAAAGCAATGATACTGGAGTATTCTTTACAGTTTTTCAGCCTTCAAGCTGATAGATGACTGTGTCTGGGTCTTTGAAAGCTTTACGTTCTTCCGGCTTTGTGAAATAAGAACACCTTTATGCATCTCAAGAAAGAGTTAAGTTCAGTTCAAGTCGCCGCTATTCTTTCCTGTAAAGCCTCAGAGAATCCGACTTCTTGTTGTGCCTGAAGCTGGATCAAAGTATTTTCCAGCTCAGTTATCCTGCTAAGTCTATTTTTATTAAGGTGAGATAAAAACAAGATTGAGAAATCCATAGGACAGCCCTTTACGTCATCGCATAAAGCTCTGGTTGTCAACTAAACCTTGGCTAAATTCTATAAAGGCTTCTTAATTGTTCTTTGTCTTCTAAAACGTGAAAAATTTTGCATTTTTCTCAAACATTAAATGATTATTGTGTCACTCTGGAAGAGTGTGAAATGTGCCGAGATGATATCTCAGAGAAGGATACGGATGAGTTCGTATGGGAATTTACTTTAAGGAGGATCTGAATCCCTACCTTTATCTGTCCTTTGGAACAGGGCTCACTACAGACTGAGCGAACCATGTCGCTGCTGTTCATCCACAGTTTGTTGTCATCAATGCTCAAGATGCCCTCGCTCCACGACCCCACGTTTATGTAGTCATAGCGATCATCACCCACGCTCTGTAAATTCATGATGTCATACCTGGATGTTTGAGGAGAGACGGAGGACTGCGTATTAACACACTTATTAAGTGAGAAAGGGAACGATTTGAGAGGGAGTGGGAAAGGAGAGAATCAGAGTGAAAGGTAATTTAATGATAACAACTCCACAGCTTAAACCTTTCCTCTTATCTGAAGCCGCAAACTGCTTACAACTCTGTTATGTGACATCAAGCGCTCATACCAGTGCACAGTGTGCCCTCCTTTTTATACTGAACCAGGATGCGCTGCACCTAACCTCCAGCTGACAGAGGAATGACACGGCTGTGTTTTCTGACTGTCAAATGTTGTCCGTTGGACTGTAAAGACATGAAAGTGGCTGCCGCAGTGGACAATCCACTAAATCTGTTCCAGTCCAGACTAATTACATCCTCTCATGCTCAAGACTGGGACACACGTGTGTGCTAATGAGTTGGAGAGTGGGAGAAGGGGAAATGCAATTTGTGACCCAGATGGTGATATCAAATCTCTATTTTCATTTCTTGGCTTTTCTTAATTTTTTATTAGCTTCTGCATCCTCTTACCTTCCTGGGGTGTCTCCATTTTCGTCAAAATAAATCTCCTCTCCCGAGACTCCTCTGAAGGATGTTTTGAGCAGGTAGTCCAGAAGCTTGCTGCCATCAATAGGATCCATCGCCTCACAGAGCCCTGTCTGTCCCGGACATAGCTCCTTGTGCATATCATGAAGACCATGAGCCATGGCATAGATGGCATTGATGACAAAGCCCATCTTACTATCCTGTACATAGTTCTCTTGCAGACTTTCATTTCCTGTTAGAGATGAAAGGAGAGGTCGTCAAACAGTCGAAAGAATTTTGAACTGCACGTGTAGAAAATCTGCTTCAAGGCAGAAAGAGAGAGAGAGAAATTAACTCTACAAATCAAAGCACTGCAACTATTCCTTAAACTAGATTTTTGTGCTGCTGTATTAAAAGATTTATTACTCTGTGTGAATGACAGCATTAGAAGTATGATGAAATTCGAAGAAGACATGAAGAATAGAGAAACAAAGACAAGTCTTTTTTTGTGCAGCAACAAAATATATTAGCATTGATGCCCAAAAGCTCAATAGGAAACAGATGAGGAGAACAGCCAGTGCCTGGGAAAATCCTCAGACTGTTTGTGCAAGTTGTACTTCAGTCATCTAAAGGCACTGTCCCACAGTCACAGTGTTTGGCAGAAGGGGGGAAAAATAGATCTCTTCAAAACTACATTTATTGTTGCCTCCTTTGACAGTGCATTTAAAATACTGATATGTTTTGCTTGTGACATCAACATGCACACACAGTGGGGGGAAAAGGGATGCAACTTCTCACCATACAACATATTTTTCAGGTGTTTGTGTCAGCAGCGTGTGCTGAGTGAGCCATTCCTTTGTGCAGCTTTCCAACGTATATGTCAACTTTTGTTTTCTTTCCTTTTCCTCGTACAGACCAAACAAGCAAGTGCTTTGCGTCAGAGTTTGACTGATGAATTTCGCACTCTAAGCCTGCCAGGATGAAGACATCTACCCATCTACTTTATTTGACTAAATCGCAGATATTACAGAGAGCGCTGGGTTTAAAAAAGCATCAGTCAAACTCATCCTGTCTTGGAGGAGTCAAATGCAAACAAAGTGCAGGTGAAATTCAGACAGATACCGTTTTAATAATCGTGTCTAGAAAGATACACTTACCACCTCGAAGATCTTTGGAACATAAGAGGTTTGTAAACGTGTGATACAAAGTAGAAAAGCATCCATAACCTTACAGCTCTGAGAAGTCATCACAAACCACTAGTTGATTTTTATTGATCGTTTGAATTTAGAAGCATGCTGACCAATTCATCTTAATGCCATTCTGCAGGGTGGATTTGTTTGGAGCAGTTTTTGAATTGTGGTTGAAAAGCTATCAACAAGTCAAGAACACAATTTACCATGATCACCTTTTGCGAGCAAATGGAGAGAAAATATATGGAGGAAAACACAGGGGGAAAAAACAAATCACAGGTTTTATTAATATTCATGAGTTCTGCTCTCATATTCATGATCATATTTAACCCTCTGGTCAGAAGAAAAGAAGAAATTGCCTGAAAAACTAAACTCTGTGACTAGTCATTTGTTTAAAAAATATCCACTCCTACTTATGAACGTCAAAAATTTGAATATTTTGTTATGTCCTACCGGAGCAGACTTTTTTGTAGTTCTTCTTTTCCTGGGGATGGCCTGGGAGGCGGCACTGAAAACGATACTGCCAGAACTCTGGGAACCAGGGGTTCCTGGTATTGCTGTCCAGACGCAGCTTTAGGTAATAGTCGTCAAAGGACTTGACCACCTCTGATTGGAGCTTCATTGTGATGCCTCCCTCTGCTTCCTGCTCATAACCCTCCACAACTTCGTAACGGTCCGCCCATCCATCGCTACAGACAGACAGAAGAAAAAGGAGAGACTATGATCTAATGGTCAAAGGGTGGACAATAAAAGACTAGAAGATAAAGAAGATTCGAGGAAGGACAAAACGTCATAATAATAAGAGGTACTGTTAGACACTGATGATGTTCTGTGCTTGTTACTGTCATAGTTGTTTTATAAAGGATTGTTGAATATTGTAATTAGTACTCAACTATTAATTCAGACTGACAAACCCAAAAAGCTGTTAACAAAAGCTGCTTTGTTTATTCATTCAACACAATGTAAACAACGAGGGTTTGAGACACTTGCTGAATGGATGGATGTCAGAGACCAAGTAGTAAAAAAAGTTACATTTAATTTGATTTAATTAAAAAAAATAAACTATTATTAATAATATTATCATAAGGTAAAATTTAGTGTCCTGTTTCTTTCATCTGACATGAACTACATGAACTTAGTAGAAGGTTTCACATTAAAGCTATAAAATAAATCATCAAACTCATACATCATCAATCAACCATAGGGTTAGTTCAGGTAGGCCACAAGGTCAAAGGGCATAGCAGATCAGCTGATCTTAATGTCAGCCCCTATCAGCTGATGGCTCAGCTGATTCCTTTGCACGTGCTTCATGAATACCCAGCTAGGAAATCTCATAAAAGCATTTAAATTGCTTTAACCTGCCTACAGTTGCTGGATATCTTGCAACCTTCACCCAAGCTTCTTCTTCTCCGATCACATGTGATGCAATGAGCGCTGTATCTTTTGTTACTGTTGCCCGCTATGTTTTTTATGAAAAGCCGTATTGCTGCTCAAGCTTTACATGTATGTATCTGGGAAGGTGGAGGGATCCCAAAACAGAGCCTTAACTCCAAATATAGTGAGGAAATATTTTACTGTGATCAAAGGCTGTACATGCATTTTAGTTGCAGATGTGTCTGACTGTGTTTTAAAATGAATTAGAAAGTGGTTGACAGGCCAGCTGTCATCCTGTGGTGGGACTCATTTGTCTTACAGGCTGTAAATTGAGTATCACTGTACGAGAGGACGGATTGTTTGCTTTATTCATAATCACATTAGTCAGGGGAGGATAGGTGTTTAGCACAAGCACAAAGATATTAGTTACACCAAATCTTTAAACTGAAGCACTGTACTAAATCTCTGTTATCCCTGTCCACATCATTAACTTTTAACAATGAAACTTCTCTCAGAGCCAAAGTACATTTTTATTACCTTAATAAAAGTGTTTTTAAAGACACAGAAAAATAATGAGGCTTATGGTGGCTGGTATGCTAGTAATACTGGAGGCCTAACTAGCAACAAAGCAGTGCTAAACTTCAGCAGTGGTCCAAATCTTATGGATTTCTCTGCTTAGACTGTAGAATAAGTATCCTTTAACAAAGCAAAAACGATGACAGAAGAGTATCATAGCACAAGTCAAAACTTTAAGTCGGGCGTTGCTTTTATTTAAATAATATTCCATCACAAGTAGGTAGACTGCAGCCTCGGCTCTTGTGCAGTGCTAAATTAGCATGGCGGCTTGGGGACTTATCTCACGTCCCCTGCAGCAAACCTCAATTTAAGAAGACCGTAATCATCTCAGCAATAGTGCCTCAACAATAAATGCAGACTTTACACAATCAAGTCAGCTTGCCTGTTTGTTTACTTTTGTAACCCTCTGCGCCAGAATTTCTAGCCTACTGAGCTAATTTGATTTGGGCTCTAAGAGAGATGGAAAACACCAGTGATGGGGACACTGAAAAAACAAA
Organism: Pelmatolapia mariae; assembly: GCF_036321145.2. Taxonomy (NCBI): domain Eukaryota; kingdom Metazoa; phylum Chordata; class Actinopteri; order Cichliformes; family Cichlidae; genus Pelmatolapia; species Pelmatolapia mariae. The sequence continues at coordinate 13,384,566 of NC_086240.1, forward strand.
TTAACAGATAAATAACACCACAATGAACTTGCTCTTTCTCTCTGTCCCATTGAAAGCTTCCAGCAGCACTGCTCTTCAGCTTTTACTCTCTTTTACACTCTTCTACACTTTTATGTGGGATTCAGTCTACTGCCTCAACGTACCTTCGCTATAGACAGCTACACGCCAATTAGATATGATTCACCGTGGAACCAATTAGGCACCTCACACACAGGATGCTCTGGGTGATGGATAAGGACGTGTGCATGTTCGTGTAGGTGCAGGTCGAAGTCTCTGACCTTTTCCTCAACAATTACTGCCAGTCAAGAAAAAGGAGACATTGAAACTAATTTGTGAGAATTTATGGTTGAGCTATTCCACCCTTCTCATGGTAAAATCCACGTGGGTTCCTTCAGCCTGCAGGAAACTAAAAAAACATCCTAAAAATAAATCCCATGTAATCCAGACGTTGTTAAAGTAGCTCCAGCTGACCCTAATGTCCAACCTTTTGATCCCATCACCTCTCTACAGGCTTTGTGTCCTAAAAGAAAACCACACCATCATCAGTTTACTGACCAGGAGCTGGAAACTCAAAGAATTATGATGGAATGATAATCAATTAATTAATCAATCCTATGAATACTCAACTGGCACATTCAGCACCAGGTGATGTATAACCATACTGATAAAAATAAAAGGCATTTTATATGCACAGTATGATGAAGCATTGTGCAAGGGGTGTATGCTCTTGAATTACAAAATTCGTAGTCCAGGGGATAAAAAAACAATTAAAACTTAATGAATAAATAACTAACTGTTGTTGTTGCTAGCGCAAGATGAGTTCCCAAGTTTCACAGCCTAAGGGAAAATAGCGTGTCGAAGTCTGATACTAATTCTTTTGTACTGCTTGCCAAACAGCAGAAGGGTGAACAGGCTGTGACTGGGCTGGATATTGTCTTTTAATATAATTTGGGCCCTGCACCTTGACGATGTCGCTGATGCTCAGTCGATGAGTACTGGCGATGTTCTGCTTTAATCACCTGCTGCAGAGGCTTCGGGGTTTTCTTTTCTTACAACACAATCCAAACAGTTCTGAGAGTTCTGGGTTGGATAAATGGTCCCGTCCAAAAACCTGCCCAGTCTTGGGCAAGAAGGCTCAAATAAGAAAAGGGTATAATAGCGCCAGTCTATATAAGAGGTGAAATGAGAAGATAAATAAGCTATATTCAATACTTTCAAATAATAGGTAATAATTTAATATTATGCTAATATTCCTCAGTACCATCTTTGCAATAATGTGCATGCTGTAGGTTTGTAGGTTACTTTAAGTGTTTATTTTTAGGCAAGAAACCTCCAGAAGTACTGTACATTACAACGCTCCATTCCAAAGCCTGATGTTGAAACACAACAAGAAGGTCTGGGGCCTTCTTTGTGGACTTTTCTCCCCGTGACTGCATGCGTTCCCTCCTTTTACTCCGGCTTCCTCCCACAGTCCAAAAACATGCAACTGTCGATTCTAAATTGGCTGTAGGTGTGAATATGAGCGTGAAAGGTTGGCTGTCTCCATGTGTGAGCCCCGTGATAGACTGACAACCTGTCCAAGGTTTACTCCCACCTCTCACCCCAAGGCAGCTGGGCTAGTCTCCAGCACCGCGACCCTGAAATGGATAAGCATAAGAAGATGGATGGATGGATTCCAATTCAGCAGCTTTGGAAAATGTAAATGTAAAAAATATATTGTAAGAAAAGCTTTTCTCATCTTCTTTGGCTCCATATCTGACTTTAATCACTGGTCATTTTTCTTTTTGCTTAAGAACAGCTCAGTCAGTGCCATTCAAGTATGCTTTAGTCAGAGTGGTGTATCTAGGAAGAACAGGTTTGCATATTTGCATAATTAATTCATCAATTTGATATCAATTTATGGATTTGTGAGGTTGTATTGACATATTGCAATGCATGATAGGTTGACAAAGGTATGCTTTCTTGGGCATTTTTTTCATAGCTTGTAATGAATGTTGTTCTCCAAGGCTCCAAGATTCATTAAATAATCCTCTGCTGCATGCAGCTAATATTGCTAAAGACAGCAACAGTGTTAGGTAATTGTGAGTGGGCAAAATTACTGCAGTATAAAATCACAACATAACATTTGTTTTATGTGGGTAACTACAGCAGTATATATTTGCCTAATATGTTAAAATGTTTACAGTATTTTCTGCCGTATATTTGGAGAGCATAATTCAGCTGAGTCATCCTTTTCTTCCATGTAATTAAGTCAAGAGTTGGAGAAACGTGAACTGCATTAGTCCTGGTCACATTTACTTCATTTAGTCTAAGTGAATACAGTCCTTGTCCTTTACCCTCCATTTCAGTACATGTAGTACAGGGAGAGGCACAAAGACTCATACACTAGCCTGAATATTTCCATTTCGATGTTCCGAGTCACACATACGTTGCAGGCTAACTTTAATGCGTCCTAATGTGGTCAGTACACTTCAGGTTTTATGCGAGAGAAAAGCCGACTGTTCGCGGATAAAAAGACAGGAGGGGCGTAGAAGAAGAGATAGATGGAGAGACAGAAGTGCTGTTCAACACGCGATATGAATAATGCACAACGCACAGAAGACATGCTCGACTGTTTCTCACAGTGGAGTTTGTGATGAGGTAAAATGACATTCTCTTTTCTCGCTCGCCTCTCTCAGGATGGCGTCGTCTGGCAGGGCTCCAACAGCTCATCAAAACTCTCGGGCCACCAGAGGGATGCCTAATGGGATCAAATCTGATTTAATGTCACCTCAATGTTCACACCGCATATCGGAAGGCCCATTATTACATAACCTGGGTTAGATATACTACAGGAACACCTGTTTAAGCAGATTAAGGACTGCTGTTCAAGAGCGTTACTTTTGCAGTTTTCCCACTAAGCGCCAGTAAGAACGAACACAGACTAACACGTTTATAAAATATTGCAAAATAATTCTTGGCTGATGAAAAGCGTCTATTTCACCATCCATAAATGATCCATGTGACTCTTTCAGAGATGATCATATGGGCGAATTCTGATCTCCTACCTTCATGGCTGAGGCGTGTGCAAGGTAAGAAAAGAACTGAAGATGAACCATGGACAACATTGTAAATAGCATTATGGTGATATTAAGCAGTTATGATGTGAGTCTTTATTCATGTATCTCTTTTTGTCTCTTTACAAAACAGCCACCGGAAACCTGTCCAAGAAATATTAATCCACATCCATGATTTGTTAAAGAATTAGAACAAACTGGGAAGGCACTGGGCTTAATATTTGATTTCAAAGTCATTGATTATGGCAAAATAAGCTGCCGATTTTCTATATTGGATCAGTTATGATGTTATGTAAAAGTAATTAAAAGAATTTGGAACTAAATTCTAAATCTGACAGGAAGCCAGACTCGAAAAGAAATCGAGATAATGATTTGAAAAAAGCTGTAGGATCTAAGATTAAGATGCTTAGAGGTTTCACAGTGTTATAGTGATACAAGATTACACTGATGCTCATCTTATAGGCAGGACTATCGTGTGGTCCATGAGTGTATGTCTACATTCACAGATCAATACAAGCTTTTAAAATAAAAGAATAAAATTTCATTTCCCCTTTATTCTATACTTTCCCAAAAAATCTACTGAAATCCAAGAAATCTAAGTCTGTATTTATCTCAGCAAGTAAAGTCAGCAAGCTGCTATCCCTTCAACGCCATATGCTTAGCATTAAGACGAGCGCATTTTGATAACATACTAAGGCTCGATGATGTGTGGCATTGTTTAGAGGAGCACAGTGTGTCGACAGCTGTATAATTAATAGAAGTGTACACAACAGAGAGCAGACCGAGAGCTCCGTTCACTCTGCCGGATGATCTAGTTCCAGTTTGATAGCACATTTGTATATTTATGAAGCCATGAATTAATTGGCAGGGCAGAGATTTAATCACATGCACTGTTTCCCCTGGAGGATGAATGAGAAGAGTTACTTTAAAAAGAAGAAGGGGAGGATAGGGGAGTCAAGAGTTTCCTAATTGCTCTGTACAAAAAGTTCAGTTAGTTAATAGAAAAAAAACTTTTAATCTGTCTGCTTGTCATTCGCAGAACATTAGAATGCCAACGTTTATTTGTTCTAAAAGTAATAAAAGTAAATAAAATTGTCTGTTTAATGTTTCATCATCATGTTAAACCCACAGGTTTGTACATTTGTGTTTATGGGCATATTGCATTTCCAAGCTAATTTAAATGCTTGCCTTACACTAACCCTAATCTATACCATTTCTCCACCCTAATAGCCCTTTAAGGTGTAGCGGAGGATGATGGACAAAAGTTTTCACTTTCAAGGCTTAAACCTTATACTGTTTCTCTTTTTATTGTTTCTCTTATTTTGGTGTCATTTATCTTTTTGCACATTCTCCAGTTAAATTTAGTGATCTACATACAAGTGAATGCAATTTTTGTGCTTAGCATTCGAAATAGTAGAATTATTTACGACGCCTCATTTCTTTTGGTTTGAAAATGGGAAATGGGTACAAAGGTGTATTGAATCAGACAAACATGGAAAGGCAAAAATATACTTTGTCATATTTGTCTAATTTTAACGAGCTTGTGAGTAAGTAGTTGGTATGACCACCTTTATTCTTCAGCACAGCCTGAACTCTCCTAGGCAAACTTTCTTGTCATTTCTTTGAATAGTTTTCAGGAATTGTACTTCAGGCTTCTTCTGGACGTTGGCTTCTTTATGACTTGAAGGATGTCCTTCAAGTCATAAAGAAGCCAACGTCCAAAGAAAAACTTTGAAAGCCTTTCAGAAGTGCTGGAGAACTTACTGGAGAACTAGTATATACTGTAGTATACTACTACTGCGACCAAAAACCTCAAGACCACTAAATGAAAGGAAAAATGATGAAATGAACTGCACCCAAGCATATCTAACCTGTAAATAACAGCTATTCATTAAACTCTTTACAATTTCTAAACTCAAGGACAACCGATGGACATACTGGCTAGCAGTGTTGGGTAAGTTACTTTAAATTAGTAACTTAGTTACATTACTAGTTACTTCTCTAAAAAAGTAACTCAGTTACTTCAAGTTACTCGTTACTTTCAAAGTAACTAGTTACTAGGGAAAGTAACTTTGGTTTTACTCAGAATTCTCTTGTTAATGTGTTGCTTCCGTAACTGGATACCCAGCAAGATTGCCAGTCTTCTAGTTTGCTTACTTGCCACAAGTGCACTGTGCCACCTACCAATAGAAAGGAAAAAATAATGTGCACATTTCCACGAGAGAAATCCCACGCCTGGACCGTCGTTGACCGCCGCCATGATTCTAGCCTGCTTTTTACATCCAACACAAAAACTGCAGTCGTGGTGCTTTTGATTGTACTCAGAACTTGGAAATTCTGCCTTCTAAATAGGAAGATGTAGGAAACACCAGACTGCAGATGAGCTGCATACAGGGCTGGACTGGGACAAAAAAATCGTCCCGGGCATTTTGACTAGAGACCAGCCCACCATTATAGGAAAATCATAAAGCCTTTGAATGAAAACAAACACTGTTGTGACAGTGATGTACACTGTTCTGATGGTATATATGTATCAATCTATCAATTGTTTGTTGTAAGACTCAGATAATTATTTGTTTAAAAGCGAGACATTTTAAATGAGAATAATAAAGAAAAGTATTTCCTTGTCCCCCGTTTCCCTGTTAATGCCCTACCTGCCCCCCTGGCAAAACTTTGCTAGACCTGCCCCTGCACAGTTACCAGCTGTCAGAAAAGGATCCTGGTGTTATTTGTCTCTCAGAAACAGTTCATAACTTCCCTTCAACTCATTCATGTCACCTAAAAGGTAAACCTGTTTCTCCATCACCTGTTCAGCTCTGATGATTCAGTAAGGACATCTCCTGGTTTCATCTTCATGTTTCCCTCTCACCAGATAACCAAACTGATATCATGACCAGCAGCTTTTACAGCTGTGGCTCCAGCAAACATCAGCTACTAGAAATTAATATTAAATAAATTCTAACAACAGCTGACCAAGCTTAAACGTGCTGCTGTTGTTTAGCACAACATCCGCTGGTTTCCTCTTTCTGGCGCAAAGTGAGCGATAAATAAACAAGAGAGAAAAGCCGATCAGCTGATCATTGATCAGTTTCGTGATTGAAGTAGAAACGGGAGAGAATGAGAGAAGAAGAGGCAGCTGTGCAGCTCCAGCTTTGTGTCTTTTTCATTGTAGCTGAAGTCCGGGACAAACTGTGTTTCTTTTCACCTCAGTACGAAACGCGTAATATTTTCTCTGAATACCAGACGATTCTGTTTTTTAGGGGACGGTTGGCAACTCTAATAATTAACCGTATGAACAAAATAAAGTTCAACATCAGCAACATCATAGCACCACCCAGCTGTATAGAAACTCCGTCATGCTAGCTAGTACGCAGTACGAAAATGTCAGCATACCGAAAATAAACTGCACCTAAACTTGGTTTATATCTGACTCCGATAGACTGCAGGTCATAACTTCTTACCTGAAATTCAGTTCACCTGACACTCAGACCGGCGGCCGCTTCGGGTCTCTCCTCTTGCCTCCCTTTTCCTTCATCCACCTGCTGGCTTCCACCACTTGCTAATGTTACTGAATCTGTGGAAGCTCCGCGATATCCACCACACGAAGTAACGAATAACGAGCCTATCTAAATCCCAGTAACGAGTAACGCGTTCCTGGTTTTGGCATAATAACTAGTTACCGTGCTCGTTACCACAATAATAACGTAGTTACTGTAACGCGTTACTTAATAACGCGTTAGTCCCAACACTGCTGGCTAGTAACACTGCACCATACCATAAAAACGCATGCAGAGACGTTACAAATAACCCAGCAGCTTATTATCCTTACAAGGACCACTTTTGTTATGGTGACTGATAGCATAATACAGCATTTCTATTACAAACCTCACCTGAATAAAAAGACAAGCATCACATGTTATAAGGTGAACATATGACTTGGAGGAAAGCCGTGAACACACTGAGTCAAAACATAATGAATTAAAATATTCCAATAAATAAAAAAGAGTCTCATATATTTTCTTAAGAGCAGTATTTAAGTAAATGTTTTGTACATTTTCATTGCTGCTATCTTTGCTTTTTTTCAGGTCTCAGTTCTCCATCTTCATCCCGATCCCACAACACTCTTAATTAATTTGAAACTGTTCAGGCGGATGAAGATCTCGTCACACCAACGCTGGTCTTCTTAGCTAAGCACTAATCCTGTCTACCAAATTCTGTCTCCCCGCTCCCCGCCATTCTCCTCCTTTTCTCTTATTTCTCTCAATCTGCGTTCTTCTGAGTTAAAACAGAAGTGGTGGTGGCTTGTTAGCTACTTGGCGGTATAACAGCGAGACGCAGAGGCCCTGGGTTTGCTGGGAAGCCTTTAAAGCCTATCCAGGCTGCTTTTATTTATTCATCATGCTCCAGTTTGAGTTGGGAGATCACTGTCCTCCACAATGACAGGAAACACTGCTGGGAAAAAATAGCGTTTGCTTTTTACTGCCAAGAGATGTCAGTTCAATAAAAAAATCTCATCACAAAAATCTCAATGATATTTTATGAATACTTGATTAAGTTAATACAGAATTTCTATTAAAGTGTGAGGAGAATGCTATTTTCTTTCCATTCTCAGCATATTTTGTTACATTATTACTATATAACTATAGGACTTATTAACCAGTATCATTTTGATTAAGGTGTAAGTTTGACTTACTTGGGCTTCCTCCCACCGTCCAAAGACATGCAGTTTGTGGGGATAGGTTAATTGATTAATCCAAATTGCCCATAGTGTGAATGTGGGAGTGAATGTGAGCGCAAATGGTTGTCTGTCCCTGTGTGTTAGCCCTGCGACAGACTGGCGACCTGTCCAGGGTGTACCCCGCCTCTCGCCCTATGACAGCTGGGATAGTCTCCAGCGCCCCCCGCGACCCTGAAAAGGATAAGTGGAAGCGACTGGATGGATGGATGGATGGCTGGATGGATGGTGTAAGTTTGAGATTTTTCTTGTACAACTGTACAAGTAACATGTTAGAAAACGATCATGACTATCATGATGCCACATGTACCCCAAAAATCTAATAATGCAATATTTTTGCTTTAAATGTTAACAGAAAGGGCAAAAAACCTCATTCTCTCCTGAAGACAAACTGTAGCCTTACGTAATATTTATTTACATAATACACTATTTTATGGGGATGGTTTTGTACCATATTAACTGCCCATGAGAAAAGAAATACTGTAAAAGTAATAAATATTTATAAGTTATGGGAAACTAAGCCAGCGAGGTAGGTCTGGATCCATTTGCTTCACAAAGGCCTTTTAGGTAAAAACATTACATCATTGATTTTTTTTTTCTTCTTTTCTTTTTTCAATTCACTGCCGATTGCCTCTCCTTTTACTCAGCCCGCTGCTTTACCCAGCCGGGGTTGGGGCGAGCACTATCCGGCGTTACATGAGAATAACTCAGAGCTCAGGATGGTGAATTCCAGACGCTTATTTCATCTGAAAAACCGTCCGACACTTGAGGCAGTCCGACTGGCAGCGATTCTAAAAGGCTGGAAAAACAATGTTTGCTATTTAAATTGCAAACAGTTGTAAAAACATTGCTATTGATTGCTTTTCTTTTTTCTGTGATGTTTTGAGTGGAGGTCCAGATTTTCTGTGGCATCTTTCGCTACTCTGTTGGTCCACTGTTAGCTGTCTGCAGCAGAAAGCTTCTCAGCTTCTACTAATCTGGATCTGACAACTGTGTCCAGATGCAAAGCCCGAGTGCTATTTTTGATCGCTCCAATGTCATTCACCCGTCGCTGTGCACTTTGGGAGCACCGGGCTTCAATTGCAGAGAGGGAGATGTCCTTGACAAAGTGTGGCTGCTTTCAATTAACATCAGAGGCGTGTTATAAATATTCAAATGTCGCTCATTGTGCTCCCTTGCACAGTGGAACACAAACAGATGTAATCGTGAATTCTGACTCAACTTGAATATACTTTCAGAGCCACAAGTGTTCTCGAGCCAGGCTCCATTACTGAATGATCATCGCCAATGTTTTCTTATCTTATAATTACCATCTTTGTTACTGTTGTTGCTGGGAGGAATTTTTCAGATGTCAGCCATATTTTCTGAGAAGGGACTATTGTGCTGTATTCTGTGGAGCCCCCGCTGACAGACTGAGTGACAGATCTGCAGCGAGACGATCATACCAACTCCATCTCGAGGCCAAACAAAATCTCCATGGTGACTGCAGCACAAGCAGCACACGAGTCTTTTGTTCCAGCGGTACTGTAAGCCCTATTCTCCTAACAAACAAACATACTGCCCTTAATTCATGAAACTCGCGCTAAACTTTTCTTAGAGCAGGGGGGTCAGAAAATAGAGGGTCACGTCACAGACTGAGGATAACGTGAGAAGGAGGTTTCTCTCCCAGGCCTCGTGTTGCCTTCCACACCTTCTCTCTCTATCTCGAATCTTTGCATTCAGAACTGATTCATCAGTCACGACTTTGCTGGAAACTGGAAGTCTAACAAAAGGAAGCTGTTGCTTGAAAGCAAACATGAAGCGCATCACCAATAAAGAGGAGAATCTAAGATGGTGAAAACACTAATGCAGTACATGAAAAGCACTCTTCTGAAGTGTTGGATTTCAGTTTGAAACCATCACCAAATTGGAAAAAAAAGATTTTAACTCCTTAAACTTGATATCCAAAGAGTTTCCTTTATCTTAAACATATTTTTTTAAAAGATTTGACTCAGTGAGAGCTACTATGGGTTACAACCAAGCAGAATAAATCAGAAATTTAGCCCTAACCCTTTCTGGATCTACAGTTCTGGATGGCAAATATACCCGTTTATTTTGGCAGTGTTTTCAGTGCTATATTGCCAGAGATAACATCGCTCTTTGCTGAAACCCTGCAATTTGCCAAATTACTCGCAAGAAGAAGTCAATAGGCAAAATTCCACATCCTCCACGCTTTCCTTCCTGAGATGTGGAGGAGATGAGAGCCTTAGAGATGATGGAAAAAAAACTTTAAATGTGTCCCACCACAACCCCTCTCTCTCAGCCTCTCTGTCTCTCATTCCTGCCTTAAACATTTCATTTATTCCAGCTCAGCGTCCCCTTATTACATAAAATGGAACAGGACAGGCAAATACAGAAATGCATGTGACGCACACAATACGGGCTTGCAGCTTTCTTCGCACCTCAGTGCAGTCTCAAAAGATGCAGTCATACTGCGTTAATGACCGGTGCCAAGCTATTACAGAGGCAGAACATCCGCATTCCTGTGTCAGTGTCCATTTTGTCAAGAATAAAACACAAACAAGAACTGAGCAGTCAAAATGGGACCCGGACCGAAACTGTGTTTGTAAGACAGGGACAGAAATGAGCGTTACATGTGGAAAAGCAGCTTATGCAAATGATGTTTAGTAATAACAGCATTCAAGCAGCATTAGCGGGAGAGAGAAAACGAATGATGCTAATTGCAAGAGAGCAAGCAGGCAGGCAAATGAGTAGGTGGATGCACTCCATGCTGCCATTCAGAAACCAAGCACGGTAGGCCTACTGGGGAAGAGACTTTAGAGGCAATGATAATGACACCGTACAGTAAATGTGCATCCAGCTTTCGAACATTTCAGGAACTACAGCTCAGCAGACAGAGCTGAACTGAAATTAACATTCCAAATTCAGAGGTTTCCTGAGACTGTGAGAGAGTCTAATGGTGTTGGCCCCGAGGAGCCCTCAGTTAAACACACACGGCACACAAACACACACACGCTCACTACGCTGTCAGATTCGTTAATGATGCATTTCTGTCACATCTGCAATCTGCAACAAATACTGCGAAACATGCTGCTGTGTTATACGGAATACAAGCTTTACAGTAAAATACTGTCAGCTGTTTGGCTGCCATTATGCTGATCCGACTGTAAAATATAACTCAATATATTATATATCGCTCTGTGTAAAATGTAGCAGTATCTGAAAAAGACAAGGATGTCTTTTTCAACTTCTCACATTTTGAGAATAAAGTTGAAATTTGAGGAAAAACGTTGTACTTGTGAGAGTAAAATCCACCTTTAAGTCAGTGTTACATGGCTGCAGTTTATTGGACTAATCTATGTGTTTTGGCAACGCCTTCATCCCAGATGCCTCACCTACCTAAACTCTACACCTTCACGGCTAAACAACTTGAACAAGTGTCCTATTGTGCATTATGATGCAACCTAGCCTCCCTGTACTACACAAAGATTTAAACATCGATGAGGCCACTCAGGCCACAAATGTCCTGAAAAAGAAGCAATTTGCTTGTTAATAAAAGCAGTTTTAAAGTATAAAATATGATGAACCCACCAGCACAAGGCTTTTTATAAAGGAATGTCATCTTTATTCCGTAATTAGATATTACTCTGAAATTGGTACTTCAACTTTATTTTGAATATATTAACTTTAATCCCTTACTCAATTATTTTACTTCTAATATTTCCCCCGTTTTCCCCTATTATGCCTTTGTAATCTTACTTAATTCAGCTCTATTGTCAAAAAGCAATTTCCAGTATTTTTACAGCAAATTCCTGACTAACTAATTTAATTAAATGTATATTTTCCATGTAATTTTGTTATGTATGGACAATGTAAAACGTTACATAATAGAACCTGGTCAAATCAAATTTACTTGCTTTTATATCCATTCCGAGTATATCAAGCACATTTTCCTTAATGAGTTTTTAAATAAATTAAACTTTGATTTGATGTTTTTCAGGTGCGTTTAATAAAAGTTATGACTTCATGTTTATTGAGGGTGCAGAATCATGTTTTTGATTGTGGAAGTTACCACTACAGCTTACATAAAAGTCTACATTTTCAGATGTACTGATGAGAGTTTCCATTACATGATGCTTCATTTTTCTGTGTTTTTGAAAGCGGGCACTGTGCACATTAAAAGTTAAGAGAGCCTGTTCTCGAGTTAGACAAGAGGTGTAAGTGACTCAGCTGCAGACTTGCAGTTCCATCAGAATTTGCAGGAGCTTTTAAATATATGGGACTGGATAGAAAGGTTCAGTGTACAATGATACGTCCAAATTCGATTAATTCATTCATTTTGTTAATTTACTTGCCAACATCCAAGGAGTCCTTTGTTTAACATAGATATGAGTAAATGATGCTGCTGTTTTCCCTGTGAGATCAAAAATGAGAGGAATTACTCAAACTATTGAGAAGCAACAAAAAAACTGGACCAGTCGCAGTATTATGATAATAAACTAACACAGCCTGTTCCCTCTAACGTTTCAGTTTGTTACCTCTTCTTCTTCTCCTCCCTATGTGTCTCCATAAACGTCTGACTAAGCTGCACTTACTCACTTTTCTTCATGCTTTGCTTATGCTTTTATATTTCACTCTGTCTCATCTTCTGCGGAACATATTATTACCTAATAGAAGAGAAAAAATTTGAAATGTACTTGAAACACAACAAGAAGATGGACATCGGTGTTTTCTTGATTGGAATGAAGTAGATAATTTATGTTGCCACTGTGCCTCGGCAGCTCCCTGACAGAATATATGGATGGAATAAATATTGTCTCTTTATGCAGTGTGTGTGTGTAACATATGCCTGCAGCAACAAAGTAATGGAAGCAAATGATTGGCAAAAGCATGATTGACAACAGAGAGAGAAAAACAAGAGGCCCTCTGACTGACAATACGAGAGTGGAGTGGATGTAAAGTGTGGAAGTAATGCAGAGCAGCGACCGCAGATAAGGGATGAAGTGGGTCGAGCACGTCGCCACACCTGGCCCTCGTCTGAAGAGCAGGTTAGCTGCACAGAACAACAAAGGCTCTCAGATTCAAACATCCCTGAATGCCCACTTGTAGTTTATGCAGCCACTACGGTATTGTGTTTGTGTCTGCTTCTGTGGTGCTCTGTGATCACCGCAATATACAAGACATGGAAAAGAAAACCGCAGCATTCCCTGCTTTTGAACACTGCAAACATTTAGGTCTGGTGCACCACTTACGCTCCTTTATTGTTTTTAATGCCAAGTAAAATGAAATGGGGACGTGAATAAAGTTTCAAAAGAAATTGGCTGCAGTATCTGCCTCACTGGTTTTGCTTCATTATCCTTAAAAAAATACACCGACTATGTTAAATTGGTGTCATATTTTAAACTCAAATATTCTCAGTTGTACCCTTACCACAGAAACAATGGGATAATTGTGATGAAGTGTAATGCTTTTTACTCGCACTTACATTTTAATTAGTACACTGATTGGCCTGATGAGGACAGTATTTGGAAGTTTTATTATTTTGGCGAAAAAAAGCAGTGAAAGCCTCAAGTGTGCCTGTGTGATTTTTAAAGAAAATTATGCTCCTATTCCATCCTGACTGTTGCTGATATTATTCCTGGCTATGGCCTGTTTTAACTTTTTTGATATTAAGCATTTTGTGGTGATTTTAGGGAGATATAGTTGAACTTGAGACCTTGAATGAACTTCCCTGGTGTAGACCATTGGAAGGACATTTTTGCGGTAATACAGAGAAGCTTTTTTGACTGGTTACTGAAGCTAATGAGGAAGTTCAATAAGGAAGGATTACAATCACTTATCTGCCTGCTTTCCTGGGTGTTCGGTCGTTTGTCTATTATTTACACCACTTCCACTTTCCCATGCTGTCAAACTCAATGTTGACACCAATGCTGACACTAGTCGAATCATCTTTTTGTCCACCTTCTTCGAACCAATCAGTCACCACTCCACGTGCTTTAAATCTCACAGCTCAACAATTTTCACGATCTTGTCCACTCAGCCCACCTCCTCCTACCATGGTCACTCAGATCTGTCCTAATTTCTATCACCAGGATTATGTTCTGCTGTGTGGAGTGGATGTAAAGTGTGTAATCGCCAAATAGATTAATTGAATTCTGTATCTCAATAATCGTGTTCGGTTCTTCTTGAACTGGTGTCTCAGTATATAAGGCAGAAAGAAGATTATTACCATATTACCAGGTTTAACTTGATATTATGAGATGTTTATTTACACACCCAGCAGGCATGGAGCAACATTTGTCATGTTTTTGTGCTCAGTTATGTTCAAAAGCCTCTTGTTAACTTTGTCTGCCTACCATTTGGTGCTGGTGCTGGGTTTTTTGTGGCTCTTTCCACTGAAATCAGCTACCTGCTGCCACTACAAACAATGCGGGGCTGTAAGACTAAAACAGTGCGCTGGGTTATTGTCAGCTCTTCATTACAAGTGACCTACTTTCCCAAATATTGCATAGTGCCAAAAAATTGATCACAGCATGCAAAGTCATCTAAAAATGTGCAGAAGACTTCTTTATTTCTTTTCTTTTCTTTTTACTGGCCCTTTTTTGCTTTCTGTGGTAGATTACGACTTTTATTAGAACTCGCACACATGCACACACACAAAAAAAACACGAACATAAACAGATGCACACGCAGCTTGTAAAAGCTTCCTCAGAGGTGAAAGCATAAACTACGAAAACAAGCTTCTCTTTGATAAGCTAATACCTGTGTGCCAGCTTCATTCATGCACACACATGGCTTTGCATGTGTTGGCCCTCACTCTCTCCATCTCTCTTTGTCTCTCTCTCTTTGACCCAGAAGCATTTCTTCTGCCCATCGAGACTTTCACAGAAGCTAAAAAAAGACACACTTTTCCCATCTCCTATGGAGGAAAGAGAAAAGTAAAGATATGGGAAGCAATGCAGCCGGCCCAGAGTGTCATTATAATAGATAATTTAAAAAAGAAAGAGTGCCATTCTCTGCTATGAACCTAAATATGCATGTGTGCATTGAACATGGCATATTCAATCAAAAGAGACGCTCTTGATGAGAGCACCACTTGTCTTCTCTTCATATACCGACGCAAAACATGGAACAGGAAGTCAGAAAGGCGTCTTCGTTGCTAATGGCAATGACAGGAAACAAATGCTCTAATCACACCAGCAAATCTTTAAGTGTGTGCAAGAGAATTAGATTCGGCAAACAGTCACTGACAGATTTTATCTAATGCAACAGCAGTTTTTTATTCACAACCTAAAGACAACTTAAAGTTTAAAGTTTAAGCATTTTTCTTGGTGACAACTTGTAATAGAGGGCACCTGATGGTTAGTGATCATACCACATGAGTGCAAATGCCATCAACAGTTTGTCCCAAATTCATTTGCAAGTCAATCAGAGCTTTACTTCATATCATTCTCCTGCTACTTGTCACCTTTTTCTTTAGGTTACTACATACTAAGTAATGAAGGGAAAATGTCCAAATCTTATGACAAGACCAACAGAAGTATAGAATGTGTCTTAAATATTTTCAACTTCCCTCCCTTGTGAAGTGGTTCTCAGCACCAGAACAAACAGTGTCTATGGAAATCCACTAACACAGTGTTTCAATTCACCATGTTGAAGCAGCTGGGGTCTAAAGCAATGAAAGGTGAGGCTTTGGCTACACAAATAAAACTTATATTAGATTGATATGTGTACGATAAACAGCATTATTATAATTATATTTGTTGACAGAAAAAAACGTATGCTATTGCACCTTATCGGCTTCAGTTGAGACTGATGCAACACTTGAACATCAATGCTAATAAAGAGGAAGTGATTCTGTCTAAACACACTACTCTGTAATGAAAACCACCATCTAGTTAAGAGGAAGAGTTTACTGATGTCAACAAATATAACGGAACACACAAGACCATTTTTAAACTTCAGCTGCTGACTGACACGTGTGAGGTAAGCACTGAAATGCACCTTCAGTCCTCCTTTAAAACATGTTTCATGCACAGAGCTTTGATTCCAGATTAAATGTGCGTTGCAGAGTTTGTGACAAGAGCGTGCAACACACAAAGAGCCAATGGCTGTTAACTGCAAAAGGATTCTCACGTGCAATTAACCCATTTAACATCCAGTGTTGAATTGGTTCGTACATTTTTATAAGTGTAGAACAATAACGGTTTTATTCTGTGAGAATTACCTGGACTATGACCAAGATTTTGATATGAGTGAACATACAAAAATGAAGGAAGTCACTGTACTGTATTGTTTTTACTAGGCTTATGAGTTTGATTTGCATTCATTCACGATTCAGCTACAAAGTCATCCTCAGCAGTCTAATCATCATCATCATCAGTAAGGACTCTGTGAGCACAGGCTTCCTTAGCCAGCCATTTAGCCATTTAACAGTATATGTAAAATATTACATTTAAGGTGGATATGTTTTGCCATATGTATCAAAATACCTATTATCAGTACTGTGCATATGGCTGAAATAGTCTACAGTAGAGAAGTGCCAAAAACCTCTTCCTTCTCTGAAATGAAGAGTGAAAGATGCTGCAGGAATGAACTGAAAATTAGCATCAAATACGCTGTGACTTTTATTGACAACTGTGAATGTTCCTTGAGGATGATTTCATGGTGTAATGTGACACTATAAGTGTGTGAGACAACTCTACTTGCCCTTTTCCAGTGACTAAGCCACCACCAGAAATGACAGGGACAGTAAGGAAGAGAAGAAATATGGAAAAGAAAGGACTGGGTGAATATCCGAGGAGGATGTATGAATAATAAAAGGGATTGATTCTTATAAAGAAGGTGGATTCAGTATGATCTTCATGTATAATCACATTTGAATATAAGAAATGACTGCTACTGCCTTAAAATAAAGACAAATATGACGAAGCATGGACACGGAGAGAATGGACTTGAGGCATTGTTTGCAGCTTTTTTGGCAACAGAAATGCCAATTATTCATTGTTGGAGAACATTTCTATTCAGTGCTATTGGTATGTGGTCTAATTCTTGTCAGTTGCCTTGGCGACATGCACATCAGGAGGACAACACAGCATCTCACAGCCTTCCAAAGGCAGGCTCTAAATTGTTCAATAAAAGGCAAAAAATTTTAAAATACCCACACACCTGCCAACAAGGAGGAACTCTCCATAAACCCCGAGCCGCCTCATGGCCATCAGCAGACCTCGGACAGTCATGCCCTCGCAGAAACACACCACCACACGAGCTTTGGGTAGTCGCTCCCGTAATTTCCTCAAAAGGCGGTCATAATGTTTCTCCCCTGCGTTACTGTAGATCTTGTCCGAGTGAGCAATGCACAAGCCTTCTTGAGAGGCCAGCTCCTTGAAAGCCTCCATGCCACTCTCTCCATAGTTTCCTGCAGGTGACGCAACAAAAGAGACAGTGAGAATAGCAAAATTTTAAATGGCGTCCCATAAAATGTATCTTCAGTGTCTTGTAATCCCATTTAATAATGATGGGTCCATTTTCAGTCAGTGAGAGCTTAAAAGATGAAGCTTTCATCTGTGATTGGGATGCCATCCACATCTTGGTGTTTTGCATTACATGCCTTTTTATATGCAATAACACACTGGCATCATTAAATATCAGAGAGTAATTGCTTTTAACCACACATCTCTAATTATTGTGCTGATGGACAACAAGTGTTTAAAGCACCCCACCCCCCACCCCTCCCACCAGTTGTTCACTGTAACAAGCCCTGACCGAGTTGAAGCTCTGATCCACTGATAATGAGTGTGAGAGTTGGCCGGCTAGTGATTGCAATCAAAGCCGAGAGGGGTGAAGATCGTTGTCCTTGCTTAACAGCATGCTATCCCAATCAAGAGCCCGGCAAAGCTGTTGAGCCTAAATCTTCTATTTTCATGTGAACTACTTTTCTTGACTAATGTGTCAAGAACTGGATTTCGGATGAAGCCAATGGATCTTTAGCAAGATACCTGGATTGTACAGACAAGTCAATCAGCTGTGCATGCAGGAACATGAACTTGCATTTGATTGTGCTTGTTATCAAAAGGAAATTAAGAGCACCTTTAAATAAAAATGTGTAAACATTTGGCTGTGTGATTGGCTTCACTGCCCCCACCCCCCTCCCTCCCAAACATGGGTGATGGAGAAAAAGTATTCTCTCTGTGCATGGCATGGCTTTACAGGGCGAGGAAGACAGCAGCTGACACAGGCATCACACTAAAGCATTTATTCTGACACAATGTGGCCATGTGTTGGTTTTCCGATAGCCCTTTGATGATATTTTCAATTGCCTCGTTTCATTCTCCCACTGGTAAATGGAAATAATGATATCCAATTATTTTACTCTTTCCATCTCAGCTGTGAGACAGGTGGGTGGTGGTGCATTAGTTGACAGGCCTTTTGACAATGACCACCAAAAACCCACTCGGAGCATTGCAACCAGACGGATGATAATCGGGACAGGTAATTTATGCAATTTCACAGCCCTAGCTGTTGCTACTGGCAACAAGCTGCAATTATAACTTGAATAAGGTGGCAGGGAGTAGGAACTCGTGGGCTTAAGACAGTCGTGACCACAGTTTCAGAGATAAATAAAGATAGCTCAAAACAAATTAGTGGATTTACACTGGACTTCTCAAAGGTCGAGTAAGGTCGGCATAAGGCAAAATATATTAAGTCTGAATAAACTAAAAAATAGAATGTCTACAGTTAATTAAATCTTAAAAGTTTATATTGTGCAAAAGTATATTACTGTAATAATAACTGAAAAAGTGATGCCGTATGCAATGAAATTCACCCTCCCCTGAATTGTGCTCTCATCACTCTTAAATTATGACTTCAGTCCCACAGGATCCTGCTGTAGGTATATTGAAGGTCAGGCAGCTGACGCCACCTAGATGTACCTCCAAGTACTACACCTCCCTAACTCCCTATCTTCATCTATCTGATAGCAACCTGTGTCAAGGCCCATCTGCAACACCTGACTATAATAGGACCTTCCAAAGATGTTTTACACTCCCCATGAGTATGCAGTTCCTCAGAGGGGGATCCTGGGTAATGTAGCCTGTCACTCATAATTTGGGCGCACAGTCGATGACTGTGTGTTCACCAAGACTTTAATGAAAACCCATGGACATAATTCATGTCACAGTAATTACTTTGTCTTCCCAACCTGTCTCTCCTTTTTACCTCCCGTCTCCGCCATAATGCACTGGTAAGACTTCTTGAGACAAAAGTGAGCCCGCTGTGTGAGACATGATATTCATTTTAATTTATATGCACTGAGAGGAATTTTAAGAACTAACGTCATTTTTCAGTCCAGTCTCACCCTTCACACTTAACAGTTTAAAATTCCAACAAGAACACCTACATTTTGATAAATGTTCATAAAGGTCCTGCTAGATTTCTACTTTTTCAACTTGTAAGGATGACTTTAATAACACTGATGAGAAAGTCTGGCTTTGGATCCCAATACTGTAACATCATGCCAATATAAAGAAGAAAAAAAACAACAGACAACCCAATGTGTAGTCACCTTACACAGTTGTGCATGTTTGTTTGTTTATTTTTTGTGAGCAAGGCACCCATAACTCTGTTTTAGTGTATATAAGATGCTTTGCTGTACGTGAGGCCAACACAACCCTCCAAACTAATGAGGGTCTACACTTAATACAGAGATATGGATGCATTTGCCAAAAAAGCTAGAGACTGACAGGAAGGTGCAATGTGATATTCAAAGAGAAGTAAAATAGTAATAAAATGTCTTAGACCAGCTACCTTGAATTTAAAAAAAACATACTCGTGAAGCTATTTTTAAATATAAGTATAAAAATATATGTAGTAGCCCTTCACACTTGGACAATCAAACACCCAGGATTGGCACAACATCTTATACAAAAGCTGGACAGTGTCACTGTCAAGCTCCAAACTCTGTGATCAATTACAGCATTGCTGTGATGCTTCACTATGTTGTCCACTAATAGACTGCAAGACTATGGGTGAATTATTCTACTGTTGTGGTGATGTTAGAGACGAGCAGTAATAGGCTCTCACCCTCAGTGTGCACTGCAGACACATAGGTCCAGTTGTAATGCTTGACAATGTCCAGCATGGCCCGAGCCTGAAGGGTGTCTGAAGGAACGACCCTCAGGAAGTACTTGAACAAAGTCTTGTCACTCAGGTCGATGCTGGTGGCAGAATAGGCAATCTGGGGGATGTTGAAAAGCTGCAACAGGTTTTGCACCTGAATAGCCACAGAGCTGGATCCAGGTCCGATCACACCAGCAATAGGTTTCTTGCTAGGTGGTGGCTGGTTGGATGGGGTACCGTCAATGCACCATTTGGACCCGTCCTTATCATCCCGGATGGAGATGAGGGAGTCCCGGATGAACTCGATGCTCTGCTCCAGGGCGACAGACGAGTGCCAGCAGGAGTCCCGGATCTCACAGCCAAGGCTGATGTTGGGGAGCAGGTTGGGGTCGGCGTTAATTCGGTCCAAAGTGTGGAACATGGCCTCGACCCTCTGTATGCCGTACTGCTCGCGCACGTCCCCGCACTTCCGCTCGGCCACCTTCTCAGCAGACGGCTGGTGGTGGACGGAGAAGAGCGCGCCGATGATCACGTCTCCGTCCATGCGAGCCACGGAGCGGGAAACAGCACGTGGGACCACCGACCGCTCATAGATGCTGCTGCTGTGGGAGAGCACGAGAACCCGAAAGAGACACGCGTGGAGACACAGGAGAGCTAAGAGACCCATCTTTACGCATGCCATGTTGCGCCACATCGCGTGAGCCGTGCCAACTGTGCAGGCATATCATCTGCTGTCTGCCAGTACTTCCACGCTTATCCCATCCATGACCTGCGAGCACGACACCTGGGAGGCATCCACGCACACCTGCTAAGAAACAAGACAAACTGCTGTGACGTGCAAGCTAGGAGAAACGAGGACAGATGTGCCAAACGTTTATGTATAAAGAGTTGACTAAGCACGCATTCTCCTTTACATAAACGCCCTGCTTCACATTCCTACAGCTGGCAGCCCTCCTTATCCCGCTATTATCAACCACCAGATGCGAGATGCCATTGAGCAAGGCATTCAAAACGGACACCCAGCTGGTCTATGGCCAACAGTGGTTCAACAGTACTACTGTCTGGTCTGCCAAGCCTCTACGTCTATTTAACACGTGCGGAGACGGTCCGTTACTTCAAAACCTCTCAGACAATACGGTGTTTTCATTGCAAATGATCGCTTGCTATTTTGTGCGGATGCTGGCTCTGCCATCCACAAGATCAGGCAGGCTGCCGATTTCAGGACCGTGGACAGCGCGCTTTCCAAACACGTTACAAGGACGTCTTTGGGACTACTGCTTGCACTCGTCATCCCCTCACAGACGCATTCTTCACGATTTGACTCATCTAATTTCTAATGAAAGCCGAACAATAGAAACTATTATGCGAATCGAAATCTATGTAAGTTTAATACGAGGAAGCCTACAAGATAGACGATATACATATAAACATATTATTATTATCCGTCGTGCAGCCTAAGGTACCTCTCGGTTTAAATGAATAATAATAATAATAATAATAATAATAATAATAATAATAATAATAAACAAACTAAGCTATTACCTTTATAATAGGAAGCATGACATGACATGTTCTTATTGTCACCTTTAATCAGTCCATGTTTCCCATTCTGCTACACACACCGTGCACATTCAAACATGTTTTTTGTTTTTTTGTTTTTGCCTGGTGTGTCAAAACTTACCTGAATCCTTGAGACATGTCGCGTGCCTTCATCCGTCTTCTGTAGCGCGTGGTCTTCGGCGGTATTAGACTTGAGTCTCTCTCTCTCTCTTCCCCCCTCTCTCTCTTTCTCTCCGTCTCTCTCTCTCTCTCTCGTATTTCTTGCTTGCTCTCTCGACTCCAAACATGAAAATGAAGATCCCCTCTGCAAGTGTCACCCCTTCCCCCTCCCCCTCCCCGTGTCTAAGCCCATAAATCTTGCAATGTTTATGGGAGATAGGAATACGAGCATATGAGCAAAATCTGTATTTAAACATAACGCACAAAAAAATGCATCTTCTGAGCATTTTGTGACGTCAGATGAGCAGGGCACTGAAAAAATCTATTCTGTAGCTGTTCATGTGTGCGTGGATGTTTATGTTGGATACAGGCTTTTGTATGTCATTATTTCAATTAACTTGTATTTTGGCACTTGTTTTATTTTGAAAGGGAGAAAGAACATCAGATTAGTCTGAAGTCTGGCGTTACCCACCATTTTGAGTCATTTGACAGCTGAAGAGAGTTTTAGGACGTTGAGCTGAGAAGTGCAAACAACAAACAGAGAGGAGCCTGCATCTCATATCTCCACTCACTTGAGTTTACTTGAGGCCTCTGGCTCCAGCTCGAAAAATAAGCCGTGGATGTTTTTAGCACGGAGTAGAGTCTGTTGCGCCACCTAGCGTTCGGTTGAAGGAGCTCGATGACTTATCAGTCATTAGGTCAACAAAAGCCGGCCACGGATCTCAGCTTTTCGACCCTTAAGCAGATTCAAAGAGCTGCCATTAGGACGTAAGATCATATTTTTGTGTTTTTTTAAATAATTACTCCCTGTGAGTTATGATTACAGAGAGGAATCTGAAATAATTTCGCTTAAATCTGGCGAAATTGCGAGTGAATTTAGTAATTGTTTCATCTTTACGCATCCATTAATATAAGCAAAGGTTTCCCTCCCGAGAGGCATGTATTCTCAAGTAGTGGGCCCTTGTCGTGACTCACGCCAGGCGGTATGAATCAAAAATAAACTTATACAAAGGCGTCACTACTGCCATTGCTGGTGCCCGGGGCTCCGGGAGCGAGCATCTGATATTGAACCTGAATAGAAGTGACATGTTTAAGAAGGAGACACTGCTGGATACTGCGGCCAGCTGTGGGCGGGGACTTCAGCCTGAGTGGGTGGACCGCAAGGCTTTGTAGCAACCACTTAAGAGTGATATTATTTAGATTATGCAATATTAGTGAAAACAGATAAGAAAAAAAAACCCTTAAATTTATTTTATAAACTGGGTTTTGTATGTTTGATGTCCATTTAGATCAGGGGTGTCATACATAAGGCCAAGACAGGACAGTTTTAGAAAATGTGAACTTTTAATTGTATTTTCATAAGTTTTACAGCTTTTCAAATTATACCCTTTCCCTTTAGTTGGATTCATACCACATATATACTTCACTTCTTACACTGAGTCTAAAAAGGACATTTTCTGTGAAAATGAAACCTTTATATTTTTAATTATAAGACAGTCTGGGAAAAATATTTGCCGGAACCTTTTCTGTAATTTCATTTATCATGTTTTTTATGGGTCCGGCCCACTTAAGATTAAAGTGACCTATGATGCAAAATGAGTTTGACATTCCTGATTTAGAGTTTGCATTGTTTCCACCTTCTGCTATTAATACAGTTGCTGCTTATGCTTGCAAAAAGAGACATTACAAAAAAATAGATAAATCACCCACAAAACACTCTTACCTAGCTATTTTACGTCTTCAAAACCTTACTGTCATCAATCAACGTTTTGAAAAGTCTTATGTTACTAGTCCTTATTTTGTTCCGCTTGCAGCAATGTCTGCCCTTCTCATCCACAGCAGACGATTGATAGCCTCTCTTAAAGACAGAAAATAAGAACTGCTTAATAAGCAACAGTGAAAAGAGTCGTACATAAATATCTGTTTTCTTGTTGAAATATTTTACATTAACCCTCTTGCGAATGTGCACAGACAGACATGGTTTTCAGGTTGGTGGGGGTGGGTGAAGTGAGAATTAAAAATAATCTACACAGAGCAAGAAAGTTTTCACAGTTCTGTGAAAAACTAAGTAGTATAGACTACAACCCTCTATAAAATTAAAATTAAATGCACACAATTAATTGATCATCAATAAGTGTGAGCACTTTTATAAAAGCCAACGTTTTGGCAGTTTTCTGGTCAAAAACCCATGAGCTACATCTCAGAATCTACAAGCGTCAGTTAGTATGTTTAATGTTAAAGGTCACAATTAGAAAAAGACAGGACAAGTGTCACTTGTTTGGAAGTGAAAAGAAGATCGCAGTACAGCTTAGGTTTGTCAAGTTGCATCTGAACAACCCACAAGACTTCTGGAATAAAATCCTTTGGACAAAAAAGATCAAAGTGGAGATGTTTGGCTTTAATGCACAGAACCACTTTTGGAGAAAATCAGACAAGGCATATCAGCACAAACACCTCAACTCATCCCTTAAGCACGGTGGCAGAGTGGCAATGATTTGGGCTTGTTTTGCAGTTAAAGGGCTTGTGCACCTTGCAGTCACTGAGTCAACCATAAACTCCTCTAGAGTCAGATGTGAGGCCATCTGTCCAACAGCTAGATCTTGGCCTAAACTGGATTATGCAACAGGACAATCATCCCAAATACAGCAGTAAATCTGCAACAGAATAGTTAAAAAAACAAAAGAAACAAGATGTTGCAATAACCCAGTCAAAGTCCAGACCTCAACCTGAGTGGACTTAAATGCATTTTGTTTGTTTTATTTAGTTCTTTAAATTAAATGACAGTGAGACTTCGGTTGATATGATGTTGATATGATGTAAAACAGCGATATTCCCACTGCATGGGTTTGTTTCAGCACCTCGTGACAGGTGTATTCAGTTCTGCTCAGCTTTGATGTGTCCGTGAGTCAGCTCCCCCGGGTCCTGTGGTGCTGTTATGTAGGTGGCCTCGACCTCTAAACGTGGCACGTCCTTCTGTTAACAGCAATAAAGTGAGGCGTAGTCCATCTTTTTCCACCTGGGAGGAGGCTTAACAAAAACAACAGTGCAACAGTGACCTCTCCTGTTTGTTAGCAATTACTGCATGTTAGTTGAAAAATGTTTGTAAAGCTGCATTCTCTTGGACATGTCAGACCCAAAAGTTTATATGACTTCTGTTTTTAATTTTCAGTTTAGCAGGTTATTCATTTTCTCACTTTTTCGAAAAAGTTAGAATCACCAGCACATGGGGAAATCAGTAATCTTCTTTCAAATGATCGTTTAAGTCATATTTGTAATGTTTTGTGGACTTAAGGCCAGCAACTTTATTTGTAAGTTATTTTTTTGCACGCAGACATAATAAAATGAACAAATAAAATAAATATACAGTATACATTAAGGAGCTTCCGTCATCAGTTCATACACGGTACATTGTAAGGTATCCAGAAATTGCTGAACAGAAGCAAACAAGGAATACAAGTTATTATTGGAAAAAATCTTTTTCACTAATGGCTTAATCTATATAAAATAATCAGGTTTGCATGATGTAATATGCCAGTTTTGTTAGTTAGACTTGCAGTTTATAATGAATTGAAGCTGAACTTAACTTAATTATTGGACCCTCTTGTCCATCCTTATCCACTGGTGTTGGACGAAAGTCCTGTTAATCTTACAGAACCCAACACCATTGGATGGGAGCACGTATAGAATCAGCAGTGGGATGTAACTCAGTACATTCCATTAGGAACTTTACTAAAGTATTGTTTCAGTGTAATTGTATGTTGTTACTTTCTCCTTCTATTTACAATTGTTGTAAATATTGTACTCCAAACAATTTCTCTCTCTCTCTCTCTCTCTCTCTCTCTCTCTCTCTCTCTCTCTCTCTCTCTCTCTCTCTCTCTAATCACATTATTAAACACATCATTGAAGTGATATAAACACATTACTGAAGTAACATTTGTGTGTTCCTATGATATATGTTTGGGCTTCCAAATATATTTTTATAGGTTTTACAAATTTTAATGCTACAATGTCAAAATAACCCATGACATAACAGTACAGTTTTATTCTGTCATAGTTATTATAGATGTCATGATGTATAAGTGGAACTAAACAATGACCATAATGTGTCCTTTTTTAAAAAGTTTATATTAATTGTTCAGTTAAAAACACCAGTTTTTCAGTATTGTTTGCTTTTTACATCGTTGCAAAACTCCATGTCTTCGCCTATGTAGGCAACTCCCGTGATTATTCTCAGCTTTTTTTTTTTCTTTTACCCCGTGTAAAACAGATGTGCGCTTTGGTCAATAAAGTTTTGAACACAAAAAAAGAGAGAGGCTGAGAGGATATGTAGCTAGCTAGTGGCTATCATTAGCACTTTCTCTATAGCTGTAACTGCAGTTAACAGCTGGGTTTGTTGTAATTTTTTTAATACTTTTGATCGGACTTTTTGCTGCCAACATTACGATCAGGTAAGAAGTGCCCTGCATGCTAGCCCGGGTTTATACCGCTGTTGTTTTGAACCGTTCAACTTCCGAGCTAGCTAACTGTTGTTAGCTAACAGTATGAGCCTGCCTGCCATTGTTACAAATACAAGTTGATTTGATGGGGAAGGAGCTGATGACAACAAACAAGCTTGCAGCACTGGAATCGTAATATACTACTGTACACGGTAGTAAAAGCTTCTCGTCTTTTTTGCTCTTGTTTTAAGTAAACTTAGCGGGGAATATTAATCTAGCCACGCTGTGTTTTTGTGTTACATTTGTTGTCAGTGAATGCGCTTTATTTGGGTCACACATCTGAAAAGAGATGCTAGTAAAAAAGTAAGTAGTATTGTTTTGCTAAAATATTGTGGATGTTAGTCGCGTGTTTGGTTATGTATTTATACATGCTGCAAGGTTTAGAAGTGACGGGGTAGCGTTTAACTTTCAGATGGATTTGTTTGTATTCACTCGTTTGCCTGAAGTGGTTACAGAAACAGATGCTCTGAGTAACTTGCCACTGGCGTCAGGGGTTTTCTTTTGTTTTGTTTTTAATCTTTTTACACGTGAGATTTAAAAATGGCTGCACCGTAAGTGTCTTTTCTACATGTCCAGCTTCGTTGGATACATTTTAGACGTGTTTTCAACTCTTAAAGATGTCACTAGCTGATCTCCAAGTCCTGGCTACAAAATAAATTTATTTAATGTGTTCTGTTCACAACTTCTGTTAAAGTCTTTAATATAATCTAGAATCATTCATTATGAGCCAACACACTTTTGCGTTTCATGCCCGTAAGAGGTTAAACTTCAAGTGCACTATCAAATGCTAGTGCAACAGTGGAATTACACTGGCTATGTAGATTCTTAAAGATGAAGATTTATTTTGCTCCTAAATTTGATTTAATACAATTTATTTGTTTTATAAGATTTTTTGGAGCCTTGCCAGTGAATGGCATAATAGATACAGCAGTGTGTTTAATATACTCAAAACGAGTATGCTGTTTTTCAGTATAAGTTAATTTGTCACATTTTTAAACAAAACACACTGCCGACTCAAATCATGCTTAAAATTAGGGAGATAGGTTATTCTCCTGTCCAAAATGTGAAAAAGAAAAGGTTTCAGCGTCCTACACTGACCAGGGAATTTTCCTAATAAGGTACTGAATGAGACAGCCTTTTAGGTGTGTCACGTGACTGCAGCTGAGTTTGTTATTCTTTGGGAGAGAGGGCACTGTTTCACAGTTACCATGCAGGCTTCATTCATGGAAAGAAGAAAACTGCAGAATATTTAGGTTTGCTTTGTCACTACTGATTTTTTCCCCCCAGTGCATTCATATGAGGCATGTTATGTTGTACGCAGAGGGGGCAAGTATAATGCGCGCTCTTTCATGAAATAATTTGTGACAATAAATTAAAAAGTTTAGCACACTTCTTTTGAAATATACTGCAATGAACTACAGTAAAAGTCTCTTTTAAATGCAGTTTCTGCTACCTAGAAATATCATTTCTGTTGTATTACCTACTTTTCTTGTTGCATCTTTAAGAAGCTTTGATGCTTTGCTTACACACTATTTGGTTGAAATAAAGATCTTTAGTACTGAGGCATGGCCCTCATGTGTGACATCTACTGGTTTGTTGTAGTTATAACAACCTTTCAAGACTTGACCAAAACTCTAGGACAGGATAATACTGATTTTATAGTTTCCTTTATTTTATGTGTACAAGGAAGGGCTCAGATGGCTACTTCTTTTTTTTTTTTAAATTTAATTCTTTTATCTTTAATATTTCTCATTTAGAAAGAACAGCTGTAGTAAATGCAGATATGCAATGTGCAACATACTTCATGTGGTGCCGAGATGGCCCACATGTCAGTTATTGTTGTTAGCATGAAGAATTACCTTTCAGGTATATTCCCAGTGACCATTGTGAACTGTCTTTTCAAGATGATGCTATTTATTCTAATTGTAAAACGCAAAATATAGCAATAAATAAATAAATAAAATCTTGGTTTCGTCATTTACTGTATTGTAATAATATCACACTGCATTCTGTTGCTTTTTGACTCTAGCTCTGATACTGTATTAAAGCAGTTTGTTCCACAGATGTGGAGCAGACTTTGTTGCCTATTTGTCGTCACCCTACACTTACTGCATTTGATCTTTTGGCAGGACTGTGGACTGTCTTCTTCCAGAGTCACTCCCCATCACTCTGGTCTGAAGATGGAAGAGGACCATGTTCACTGTATGTCCTGTTTTAACCAGAGGTGCACGGTCAAAGCTGAAACAGGAGCTTCTTGCGAGCTTATAACGTGTCCTTTGGTTTGTGGGGCTGTTTTTCACTCCTGCAAAGTGGATGAACATCAACTTATGTGCCCACTGATGAGGATTCCTTGCCTAAACAGTGGATATGGTTGCCCCGCCACCCTGGTGCGCAACCAGATGTATGCTCACCTGGAAGTGTGTCCAGCTGGACTTGTGTGCTGTACTATGGAGTGGAACAGATGGCCTGTTAGCTGCCTGGATTATACTTCCTATGAAAGCCTGAGCCGTGGTGTGGAAGAGGTGGAGCAGCTGGACATGGCACTTGCCCTTCAGGACCAGCGTACACTGCTGGAGTCCCTCAAGGTGATTGCCATGGCACCTACTGCACAAGGAGAGCCACTTGTCAGTGTTAGTAAAGAGAACAGAGCGACACACTCCACTTTACAAACATGTGCTCCTAAGGCCTCCTCATTTATTCAGTCACCTTCCCCGCTGCCAGCCACTCATCAAGCACAGCCACCCCCACCAGGCTCAGCAAAGGAGAAAATTTTCAGTGGAATTAATGGCTTGAATGAGGAGCACTTTGGTAAACTGTATGAGGCCACAGTTGAGACTGCAAGAAGCTTAGCTGCTGCTTTAGACTTTGTTAGCAGTGCCAGCTCTGGTGAAACCAGTGCAGAGCGTGTGAACAAAGAAGCTGCTGTACAGAAAAGTAGATTGAGCAACAACGGAGACTTTCAGAATGGACTGGAAGACGAAACACATGCAGCTTCAGATAGTTTGCATAAAAGCGGCATTAAGGAGGAAAGTGTTTGTTCAAGCTGTTTGAGTGGAAATGGGTCTCTAAAAGAAACAGATGTAATGATTGTGAATACAGCCAATGGACCATTTTTAGGGTCACCTGAGGCTTGTCTTGAGACGACCTGTCCCATTGAGGTTCAAGATAACTCGCATGCTGATGACTCTCAAGAATTACTTGCCCGTCAAATGGCACCTCCACTCCATGTCAGAAAGCCTGTGGCACAGAGGGCTGGTCATATCGTTCTAGAAGATAGAGGGCTCTTTCTTTCAGAAAACCATGGGGTCGAGAGAAACTACCAGACCTTTAGGGGCCCAAGCCAATCTTCATTTTCTAATGGTCAGATGGGTGTCACTCCAGGCAGGTCATTGTCTAGGTTACAACCCGTAATGGAGGACAAGGCAGTGGATACTTCAGAGCTAGAGCAGGATGACGACCCCATGGGTCTAGGAGAGATCGATCTGATCACAGCAGCCCTGCTCTTCTGTTTAGAGGAGTCTAGAGAGTGCAGAAGGATCTCTGATACAGTCTATATTGATGGTTACCATGTTAACTTTGGCACACAGACTTTCACCTTTCCTGCTGCAATCTTAGTAACTAACACCAGAGTGGGTGACATGGCCTCTGCTTCTGCCTGCGACCATGCTGCCCCACAGATCTCCTACCCCAGCCCTTTCCGTACCCTCCGCTTAGGTCTTGTCCTGGAAGCTCTGGAGGTCGAGGCAGTCCCCCATAACCGTTACCTCCCTCCTAACCCCCGCTACCAGCATATGTTCCCCTTTGTCTGTGGTCAGTCATTCCGCCGGGACCAGTTTTCATCCCATTTCACAAATGTCCACGGTGACATTCACGCTGGTCTCAATGGTTGGATGGAGCAACGCTGCCCCCTGGCATATTATGGCTGCACGTTTTCCCAAAGAAGATTTTACCCATCTGTCCAGGGGGCAAAGGTGATTCATGACAGGCACCTCAAATCCTTTGGAGTCCAGCTTTGCCCTAAAGCAAAACTTCCAGGTGACTCCCAGTCAGACCAGTTTAGTGGGCTTCCTATTGAGATACTGTGGCACATAGCTGGATTCCTGGACAGTTTCAGCTTGTGCCAGCTGTCACTGGTATCAAGGACTATGAGGGAAGTGTGTGCCAGCCTCCTTCAGACCAGGGGTGTAGTGGACCTGCAGTGGGAGCGAAGACAAAGCCCTGGTCCTCATGGCACTGTGTCATGGCAGACGAAAAATAAAGTAAGCAGAAATCCAGTGTACTGTACTGTATACTGATGTTTAACTATTTCTCTAAAGTAGTTATTAAAATTTCTTGTTAGCACCAATGTATATAGCTATCATACTACCTATATTAAATGCAAAGTAATATATAAATGGCCAGATTTTAAAGATAATAAATCAAAAACGACTTTTTTAATTTAGGTGTGGCGATTCAGCACTGCCTTCAGCCCGGTGTTATCGTGGGGCTTCACTGATGTCCCCAGCATGTCGAACCACCTTAAGAAGTGCCACTTCAACACTGTGGAGCATAAGAACGAGCCTGTACCCCTTCCCGCCATGTGCACCGCACGGGATGGACACTCACTCCGTCGCGTCCTACGCCATGTTAACATCTGACCAAACACGACCGACCAGTCAAAGCTGCATGAGATTCACTGTCGTAATCTGTGAATGCTGCAACTAAAAAAAAAAAAAAAAATCTCTTCCTGCATCACACTAGATTATGAAGAAGCCTTAATGAAAACACACTTCACTTGCCAGGTTTGGTGGGTGTGTGTGTGTGTGTGTGTGTGTGTGTGGTCCCTGTGGAGAGAGAGAAATAAAACAAACATTTCACTTCGCATGGATATGATCTGAAAATGTGCACTTATTCTGTTAAGATGAACTATATTTTCTTGAGTACAGATATGCACAGTGGATTTATATTATTCTATGTGACATGATATCTATATTAACAGGAATTTAAATGTTTTCACACTCTTGCCTTTCAGTAGTAGCCATGGAAAAGCAGATTGTTGTTTTTGGTTTTTTTGCATAATTTCTGTCTGTCAGAAGGTATGCCAGCACTTTATATAATATTTGATATTTTTCCTCCTCAGTGACCCCAAATGATATAGCTCTGATGTCTTCAACTGTCAGCCAGTTGCAAACTTGTTGTCTGGGTGTGTAGGATGTCCGGATGTGAGTGTAAACAGGTGGATAACACAGTAATGCATGTGCTTTAAAACAGTTTAATAAAGTCTTTACAATTTTTGTACAGTTCTTTCTTATTTTGGAGGGTTTGTTTTATTTATTTATTTCTATTACTGTAACTAGGCTAGTACAGTTAAATCACAGTTAAAATATCAAGTGAGCATCAGTTCCCTGGGCATGTGTTTGCCATGTGTTCCCTAAACACATGGCAAATTTTTAAACAGATGAACCTATAGTATCAGGAGACAACACCGGGTGTTACTCCAGTCAGGTACAAACTGAAAACTGAGGCTACAATTTGCAGAGGCTCACCTAAATTGGACATTATAATATTGGAAAAATGTCTCACGAGTCTCCATTTCTGCTGCAATACATGTCTGTAAACATGAAAGCATGATTCATCCTGCCTTGTATCAACAACTCAGACCACTGCTAGTGGAGTGGGGGACAGTTTCTTGGGACACTTTGGGCCTCTTGGTACTGATTGAGCATCATTTAAATAGTGTACCCATCTTCCGATGGCTGCTTCCGGCAGGATAACGCCAATGTCGCAAAGCCGATTTCATTCCAAACTGGTGTCTTGAACGTGAAAATGAAGTCGTTGTACTCAAATGTCCTTCACAGTCACCAGACCTCAACCCAGTAGAGCACCTTTGGCATGTGGTGGAACAGGAGGTTTCATCCCGGCTGTACTGCCAATAAATCTGCAGCAGTTTGCAGATTTTTTGGCCATTATTGGAATCTATGGAAAAACAGTGCATTTAAAAACTACAGCTACATCTATTATTGTCATCAACTCTAGAATAACATTTACGGTATAATTTAGATTAACCTCAGCTAAATTAATTATAAAACATTTTCACCACTTCTTTTTCTAGTCAAATATCAGCATTAAAATATTCATAAACAAATACAACAGTATTTATATTCTCTTGGTGAAAATACAGGAAAACTGGTGATAAAAATCATCTACATTTTTTAATTGTGTGAAAATATTTCTATTGCGTCTAGTACTAGATTTAGCATCAGCGTATTTATATTTTACATTTGCATTTAGATTATTCCTAATTCAAAAAGCACATCTACCACTAATGTGTTTGATTATTAATTATATTTAACTAATAATAATTATTGTCTTTTGGATCTGACAGGATCAAACCGTTCATGAAAAACATGTTTCCTCAGTGTCTGTACAGCTGCTCATCCGACCTACTTGCAGACTGGAGTCAGACTAAAATGAGCTACAGCTCCCTCTGTTGGCCAGATAACATCACTGCGAAGTCTGGACTCAATCCCCAACTTCTACTACAGAGATTTAATATACTAAATGCTGCTTCCTTATTCACAAGAGGTTGCCACAGTGAGTAGCTTTACATGTTTAATTTAGCAGGGTTCTTTTTTTTTGCCAGATGCACTTCCTAATGCAACCCCAAAGGGATTTGTTTCTCCTCCCGGGATCATATAGTGAAACATCATTAGCAAGTGAAGATTAAATTAACAGAATAAGCATATTACCACAGTTCAAACTGATCTTTTCCAGAGGGAGAAAGAGTTGGTGTTGGTGCTGGTGTTGAGCCATTCTTAACTGTGAAGAAGTAATCTTTAGAGTCACAATGGGACAGACTCAAAGCAAGTATTCAGACCACAAACAAGAAAGACTTAATGCAGCTGCTCACTGTAAATCTGCATCGAATAACTTCATGCATCTTTCCACTTGAGTTTTGAGGTTGAGTTGAGTTAGCTGAGCATGCAGGTTACAATAGGTAAGGGTAAAGGACCACATATACATGACTTTATTTTGACAGACATATACAAGGGGATAAGCCAGTGTAGCTCTAAGAGGGTTACACAAAAAAGGGGTTACAGCACATAACCAACATTTTCTAACTATGATTGAAAAATCACCTTAAAAATCAAAATTGTCTCATAAACCTAAATTTCCATTTCTTATCCAATTCGGGGTTGCACATTGGCTGGAACCTATCTCAACTGACAGTTTATATTTATATTGATGCTGTTTATTTGATATTAAATGGATCTGCTAACCAACGGGAAAACAATAATTATCTGGAAAAATGTCTGTGGGGTTTTTTTTCCAAGTATAGACTACACATTCACCTAAGGAGCTGCTCTCAAGCAAACCTGATTAACCAGGCATACCTGTTAAGTTTATTTTTAAAAGGGAGAAATGTAACTCCCACTTTAGTTGAAACCACAGATAAAGCCGACGACTAGTGCAGCTTCTAAGAGGAGAGTAAGAACGGCTCCAAAGCAAGGGTTTGTGTACTTACTGTGCTTGTGCTTGCTATGATAGCTGATTATCATTGCATTTTAGGTTTAATAATGTACCCGGGACAACATTCAATGAAGCTGGGCTTAAACAAGAATTTCGTTTGATGAATATTTTTAAGTTTACAAAAGTTAACGTTGTTTGCTATCATATTTTTGAGGTTTATTTTCTTCTCCTACACTTTTTCAAAGACATAAGCATGGCGGAGTACAAGCTAGAGGTGACAACCGGTGACATGAAACACGCAGGGACAATGGACAATATATACATCACCCTGTTTGGAACAGAAGGGCAGAGTGACCGAACTAAGTTGGACAACTTGGGCATCGACTTTAAATCCGGCAAGGTAAGATATATTCAGAGTTACAATGTTTATAAAATAGGGGGGTGGGGCTTGTTCCTTCCTCCAGGGGCAAAGTGTAGCAATGTTTTGAGTCACTCTTAGGGACTAGGGAGAGAACCTACCAGCACCTGATGCCATTGACGACACAGTTCCCACAAACACAAAAATGATGCAAAAAATATTATTTTTAATAAATATGATAAAAACTACTGGATTGAATTGTTTATGGACTATAACAGTGACAAATACTCCCCAGCCAGTGGTTTGGTACACCTTGCTAGTACTGGGGAGGGAACACTATTTTCCTTCAGAACTGCCTTAATGCTTCATTATAGAGAAAAATTCCTCCAAGAATTTGAGCCATCTTGCAGTTGCACCAGATTTTCCAGCTGTACATCCATGATGTGCATCTTCTGTTCCAAAACATGCCAAAGGAGCTCTATTACACTGATGTCTGGTAACGGTGGAGGCCATTTGAGTACAGTGAGCTCGTTGTAAGTACTAAGGGTACTAAGAGGCCCAGAATGTGCCAAGAAAATTATTCCCGCACCATTACACCACCAGCAGCCTGGCCCATTGGTATAACTAACACGTCCATGCTTTCATGTTGTATTATGCTTTCATTATGCCAAATTGTGACCCTTGCAGCAGAAACTGAGACAACTCCAATATTCACCCAGGCTTTCGATGTTCAGTTTGAATTTCAGCAGGGTTTACCATGTCTATATCCCAAAATGAATCTAGTTGTTGCCATGTGATTGATCATATTTGTGCGTTAATGAGCAGCAGAAAAGGTGTACCTAATATAGTGTCCTGTGAATGTATGTTGAAGTCCACTAAATTCAGCCTTTTTTTCCCCCAAGCACTTAAAAGCTTTATCTTGACTGACTGCACTATTGCAGGAGTCTCTAGCTTGCTTTCAACATGCATGTATGATAAAGTCGAATAATGCAATGAGTTTGCTTTTCAACGTTTGTTTTATATTCTTACTTCCAGACAGGAGCGTACACCATAAAAACCAGTATGTCACTGGGAAAGCTTCTTCTTGTCAAGGCTGAGAAAGATCCATTTTTTCTAATCTCAGAAGATGAGTGGTACTGCTCCAGAATAGTGGTGACCACTCCAGAGGGAGATGTCGTTCTCTTCCCCTGTCACAGATGGATCTCCAGGGGAGAGCTAGTGGAGCTCAGAGGAGGGCGAGGTCTGCTAAAAAAATGAAATGGCAATTCATTATAAGTTAATGATGCTAATATCATTGAATGTTTTTCAAACATTGTTGTATTTTGCTTTTGACTATTTTTTTTTATTTGAAACCGTTTTTATACCTCACAGCTATGAAGGTTTTTGAGGATGATCATCCTCTGCTGATTGACCACAGAAGAAATGAGCTACTAGATAAAAAGAAATTGTACCAGTAAGTTTACATGCATATTTATACTGCTAATACTCTGTCTTTTAACATTAAACATTGAGCTATACACTTGACTTTACACTTTCTTTTGTTGTTGTTGTTTTTAGATGGGAGATCACTGATGAAAAGCTACCACACCACAGCCATTTTAAAAATGTGTCTGAGTTTCCAGCTGAACTACGTTTCTCTGCAGCCAAATCAGATGAGATGCTTCATACCAAAAGGATGATGTAAGTTAGGAATTCAATCTGTATCTTAATAGTAGCTCCAAAAAAAGGGCAAAAGATTTTTTTGAATTGTGAATTACTGGTCATGTATCTTGTTTAAAATTTTTCTTACTCCTCCTCACTTAGTGGTGCTGAACTGATCTTCAAGGGGCTCGTTGGATCTACTAAACAATGGAAAAACACAGATGATATAAAGAAGACCTTTTGGTTCAAAAAGACTACAATATCAGGTAGAAAACACCATCTTGGTGAAATACATCTACATCAACGGCTGACACGTCAATAACTGTCAGCAGCTAAACCTGAAGAAATTAGACTGTTTTATAGGGCCGTATTATAAAGGACAGTCTGAATCTTGTTTTTCTTTGTTGTTTGCAGTGATGATGAGCAGGTACTCATTTGCAAAAATGCAATAATTACTGAAAAAATAGGAAACATTGTTTTTTGCCAATGTGTTTCAGAGTATGTCATGCAACACTGGAAGGATGATGACCTTTTTGGATTCCAGTTTCTGAATGCTATAAACCCAAATGTGATCAAGAGGTGCTCAGAACTTCCCCCAAACTTTCCCGTCACAGAGGAGATGGTGAAGCCATTCCTGAGAGATGGGACCTCCTTGAAGCAGGAAATGGGGGTATGAATGAAACGTAGTTTTAAAATTTGCTGTCTCCAGTTAACTTCTGAGCTTCTGTTCTCTGTTGTTTGATCAGAAAGGAAATATCTTCATCTGTGACCAGAAGATCATGGATGGAATACCCACCAGGACGTATGATGGTCACCCTCTGCATGTGACAGCTGGCTTGTGTTTGTTCTACATGAACCCAGAGAACAAACTGATGCCAATTGCAATACAGGTATTTTACTGAGAGAACAGATGGCATTCATATTATGAGCTCTTTTGTGTTGCGCAGTGATGACGTGCATGTGGAGCCACTGGTATCATTATGCATTTAAGTTGTAGTTTTTCTCTCTCTTTTTGTTTGTATTTTTTCAATATATTTATTATCTTTATTTTCTTATAAATCCAGCTGCATCAACAGCCTTCTGAGCAGAACCCCATCTTTCTGCCCAGTGACTCTGAGACAGACTGGCTGCTAGCCAAGCTGTTTATTAAAAGTTCAGATCTACTGGAACATCAAGCAGTCTATCACCTCATGAGCACTCACTTTCTGGCAGAGGTCTTTGCTATTGCTACTTTCCGCTGCTTCCCTGAGATTCATCCTCTCTACAAGGTAAAATGACACCACAAATTAACAGGTGTGGTAATATATACTATAGAAAAACCTATTTCAACATTAAAAATAATTTCTTTTCTGTTAACAGAACTTCACTTTGATTTGTTTTCTAACTTGTATTTGGTATTTTACCCTCTGTCTGCACAGCTACTGATCCCACACTTCCGTTACACTCTGAACATAAACAGCGGGGCTCGCAACAATCTGTTGGGACCTGATGGGCCTTTAACCATTGTATGCATATGTACATCCCAACGCTCTCATAGTTCTTGTATTTTATATTTCAATAACTATAAATTCCAGAAACCTACCAAACTACAACTATTTAATTACCAATAGAGTTCACTTGGATATGAGGGGATAAAAGAGCTCATGAGACGGGGTCTCTCCAGAATGACCTACAGCTCCCTCTGCCTGCCAGAGAACATCGCTGCACGAGGACTGCAGTCAATCCCCAATTTCTACTACAGAGATGATGGCCTCAAGCTGTGGAACATCATCAACAGGTCAGGATTAAATTAACTCTATGGAAATAATACAGTTTTTAAGCAACAGCATTGCAATACAGCTGCAAGATGTTCATTACTAGATAATATTAATCTGATTTTGTTAGTTTGGTACACTACACATTGCATTTATATTTTTGCAACTACAACAATGATTAATTGATGGAACTTGGTGTTAATATGGTTTTACAATGCAAATTTAATATAAAATTGTATTTACATGCATATATTACATATTTTTACCAGCTTTGTTAAGTATATAGTGGAGCACTATTATCCATCAGACAGCGATGTGTGCAAGGACACCGAGCTGCAGGAATGGATCAATGAGATATTTACACACGGCTTCTTAGGAAACAAACTCTCTGGTAAATAATAAATACCCTCAATTATATTTGTCACATAAAGCCTAGGTTATAATGAAAAAAATAGTGACTGACAGCGAGCGTTCTGTTAACAGGGTTTCCGGCATCCTTTAATACTGTTGAGGAGGTGATCAAGTTTATCACCATGGTGATCTTCACAGTGTCAGTTCAACATGCTGCAGTCAATAATGGACAGGTATGACAGCACGCTATGTAATTATGTTTGATCAAGTACAGTGAGTCTTTGCATCTCCAATAAGGAATTGATTCAGCTGCCTTTTGGCCACAGAGAAGTGTCTCTATTCTATTCCATGTTTCCCTGGTTTGCATTTTTGTAAAGGATACATACTGCAGCAGATCCAGAGAAACACCTCATAATTTTACAAGAAATTTAGGAGCATTTGGCTGAGTAAGTCAAGTCATTCCAAGTTACTGCAACCAGTTCTTTGGATCATTGTCCCATCATGCTGGGATAAGCTGAGTTATCAGATTTTATGCAAACATGTGAATGTTGTCAAATTCTGACATTCTGAAACCAACTACATTTTCCAGATATTCAACTTTCACCTAATGCTATCATAATGAAGCAAAAATCAAAAAACACACATTATGGCACGCAAAATCTTGGACCACATTTATCATTTATATAACTATATAAAACATTTAGTAAAATCTGCTTTGTCAGTTATTCTCTCCGACTATAATTCCCTTTGCTTTATGTATCAGAAAAACATAATAGAAGAATAATAGAATTTGCTGTAGCTCTGAAGATATTGGTGGATAATGTTTAACGTGAGAACAGATATCTACCCTTATTTACATAGATACAATAGCTATGTCCTTTGTTTGAAAAATAAAGCAAGTCATTTATAAAAACTTCTGTTTCATTCTAGTTTGACTACAGTTCCTGGGCGCCCTGTGGCTCAGGCTTGCTTCACAAACCTGCTCCAACCACAAAGGGGCAGTCAAGCATGACGACATTATTGGAGACTCTTCCAAATATTGGGGAGACAGTAAAGTTTGCAGGAATGCTTTGGGTACTTTCCCACAAGTATACAAATGTGGTATGTATCTTTTTTTCTTTTCATGCTTTATTTATATTCCTTTAAAAAAAAAGAGTATCACAAATAAAATATTGTTAGTCTGACTAACTAATTTTGCCTCTGCAGGTTCTGTTGGGTCAGTACCCTGAAGAACGATTCGATGAACCTACCCCGAAACAAATGATTAAAGAGTTTCAAGCAGAGCTGTCCTACCTCAGTGAAGAAATTACAGCAAGAAATTCTCGGCTTGAAGTACCCTACACATATCTGAACCCGACTGAAATAGAGAACAGTGTAACCATTTAGTCAACAATACATGGTATCCTGCTTTCTTTGTCTATAATTCTGGTACATATAGTACCAAGTGAGGTGACGCTGGCAGCTTCTCGGGTTTTATATGTTAGTTGTATCATGATAAATAGGCATGTTCATTTTTTGTATCTACTATGTATTACATAGATTACAAGATTAGTTTGGGGACATTTTTTTTACAACAAAATGAGAAAATGGTTTTTAATTTGTCATAATTTCATGCTTTTTAAAGAATATACGTACAATTAAAATAGTTTGTTCCTATACGCCTAAAAGTAGCATGCACATCTGAGTAACTAACCCCAGTGAGTTCAGACTGTCACTGCTTTTTTTGGTTGAAGGAGGCACATGATAGACACATAGTGTGTGCATATCAAACGTCACAAGGGATAATGCCTATTACCCTAACACACACTTGTTAACTACTTATAGATATGTAAAGGTTAGTCCTTCTTTTACAATGCTGAAGATTTAGACTTTGAGCCAATGTAAGGTTTATAGCACAGTTGTATAAAATAAAAAGCACTGGTAATTACCAAAATCATTTTTTAATTTTTTTGTAATGGTTAGTGCAGCAGTATGCACAAGCTGAATTGTAAGTATTGTTATCCATTAATTTTCAAATTTACTGTTTTATAAAAAAGAAGAAGAAATAGTAAACTAATTATTTTTTAATTAAGATACCAAATTTTATTATTTACTTGTATTCCTGAACAGAAAAAAATATATATGCTTGATTCATTTCTGACCACTCAGAGAAGTCCAATGTGTTGGCTAAAATTTGGGTGTAAAAATGTGAACTCACTTTATTTCCCTAATAACAATATAATTCTTAATTTTAAACAACTTTTTGACATATTTCTAAAATATTTATTTTGTGTTTTCACGACAGGTGGCCTAACAAATATGTTAAGCAATGTATAATATCCAGCTTAAAAAACTACCCAGCTTAAAAAACTACAGGCAGATGTTGTTTTATTACAAGAAACTCACAGACCTGTCACAGGTTTAAATGAACTTAAAACACCTGAGTTTCCTACTGTGTTAGCAGCCTGTTATAACTCTAGACAAAGGGGAGTAGCAATTTTAATACATAAAAATGTTAATTTTACAGTACTCGATACAGTTATAGATCCAGAGGGTAGATTTCTAATTATTAAACTATCAATATTGAACAAAAAGCTATGCATTGTAAGTATATACGGTCCAAATGTTGATGATCCCTCATTCTTCCACGGTTTTTTTAGTGCACTCTCTGAACACCTTGATTGCACACTCATTCTTGGGGGAGACCTCAACCTGGGACTAAATGAAGAAATGGATAGGCTCAATACAGCAGGAACTCAGCGTAATTGGCAGTCCACAAATATAATCAAACAGTATATGAGCGACTATGGCCTTTGCGATGCATGGCGCTCCCTCCACCCCAACAGTAAGGAATATTCTTTCTTCTCACATGTTCATCACTCCTATTCTCGTCTGGATTATTTTCTGGTCAGCAGCTCACTGCTGAGTGACATTTCAGACACTGAGATTCACCCTATAGCTGTCAGCGATCATGCTCCTGTATCTTTAACATTGATGCACAAGAATAATACTACACCAAGTAAAAACTGGAGATTTAACACATCACTGCTCAAAGATGAAGACTTTATTAAATATTTTAAAAAAGAATGGACTTCATATTTAGACTTTAACGACACTCCCGGAACATCTGCTTCTGTTCTATGGGAAGCAGGGAAAGCTGTGATGAGGGGTAAAATAATTTCTTTCTCATCAAATAAAAAGAAAGAAGAAAACAAAAATATTCAGGAATTAGAAAAAAACATCAAATCCTTGGAAGAAGCCTACGCATCCCACCAAGATCAAGAAATAATGAACAAAATATGCAAAACAAAACTAGAATTAAATGAAATTATTAATAAAAAAACAGAATTCCTAGTACAAAGACTTCGCTTGCAGAATTTTGAACACAGTAACAAATCCGGTCGATTTCTAGCTAACCAGTTAAAAATAAATAAAGAAAAAACAA
Source organism: Pelmatolapia mariae (assembly GCF_036321145.2). Classification (NCBI taxonomy): domain Eukaryota; kingdom Metazoa; phylum Chordata; class Actinopteri; order Cichliformes; family Cichlidae; genus Pelmatolapia; species Pelmatolapia mariae. Next base: position 13,425,666 of record NC_086240.1, read on the forward strand.
CTATATGTGCTGTTAAAGATCTATCGGGGAACACAATATATGACCCTGGAAGAATAAACAACATTTTTAGGGATTTCTATGAAACTTTATATTCACCACAAATAAACCCATCTAATAATGAAATTGATCAGTTTCTTGACAACGTAAATCTTCCGAAATTACTAGACAGTCAAGCAATGGCACTGGATTCGCCACTGACGCCAGGTGAACTCCAGGAAGCCCTGATAAGTATGCCCAATAATAAGGCTCCAGGTCCCGACGGCTTTCCTGCAGAATTCTACAAAGAATTCTGGACAATTTTGGCACCAGTATTCCGCGGAATGTTGCAGGAAATCAAGGAAAATGGCAGACTTCCATCAAATATGAATTCTGCCAACATTAGTCTCCTACTAAAACCAGGCAAGGACCCTTTATTTCCCTCAAGCTATCGTCCAATATCTCTTTCTTATAAATGTAGACCTCAAAATAATCTGCAAAGCTCTCTCAAAGAGACTAGAGAAAATAACCCCCCTTTTAATTCATCCTGACCAAACTGGTTTCATAAAAGGTAGACACTCATCAACAAACACTCGTAGATTACTTAATTTAATAGACTACTCATGCAGTAAAAACATTGAAACCATAATATTATCTCTAGATGCAGAAAAAGCGTTTGACAGAGTAAACTGGAAATTTCTATTTGCAACTTTACACAAATTTGGTTTTGGAACCTCTTTCATAAACTGGATAAGAATATTATACAATTCTCCAACAGCTTGTATCAGGACAAATGACCAGACATCCTCCAGCTTCTGTCTCCTGAGGGGCACCAGGCAGGGATGCCCACTCTCCCCTTCACTTTTTGCAATTTTTATCGAACCACTAGCGGCAGCATTTAGACAGGCCACAACAATTAAGGGCATAAAATGTAAGAACGTAGAACATAAAATCAGTCTCTATGCAGATGATGTGTTGCTTTTTCTGCAAAACTCACAAACCAACCTTTCTGAGGTAATTACTCTAATAAACTGGTTTTCAAGAGTTTCAGATTATTCAATTAACTGGTCAAAATCTACAGTTCTTCCCATTAACTGCTCCTTCCATAACTCTTCTTCTGCCCCACTACAATCTGGAAACATTAAATATTTGGGTATTAATGTTTCTCTTAAGCTTTCAGACTTAACTAAATTAAACCACATCCCACTTCTTAAGAAAGTAGAAGGTGATCTGACTAGATGGAAATCTTTACCCATATCACTCATGGGAAGGGTCGTCACTATAAAAATGATGATCTTGCCAAAAATAAATTACTTATTTTTAATGATCCCTAACAAACCATCACAAGATTGGTTCAGATCTCTGGATTCATATATTTCTAAATTCCTTTGGAAAGATAAACCCCCGCGTATCAGCTTAAAAACGCTACAAAGAACTAAGGATAAAGGAGGATTAGATCTGCCTAATTTTCAACAATACTTTTTAGCCAACAGGCTTCAGTTCATTTCAGAATGGTTAAAACATACCCTCTTAGATGAGCCCTGGCTAGATGTTGAACAGGCACTATGCAATGATCTAGAGATTTCAGACCTACCATTTATCAGCTCAAACATCAAAAGATATGAATGCTTCAAAAGTGTTAACATCAGCTCTTCTCTGACAGCATGGTGGGAGTTTCTAAAAATAACGGAGTCTTCATTAATCCCATGCAAACGTACACCTATCTGGAATAACCCTGACATATTACAAAACAATAATATGATTAATTTTCCAGAATGGAGTTGTAAAGGAATTAAATACTTAGAACATATATTAGAGGGAACAGAATTTATTTCATTTGACAGACTAGTTGCACAATATGGGATCAACAAGAAAAGGTTTTTAGAATATCAACAAATTAAATCCATAGTAAAAAATAAATTTTACCCCAGTCAAGCTGAATTACAAACACCACCAAGTGTGGTACATTTTCTTACTCTTAAATCCCCCAAATTATTATCTAAAATATACAGAACACTTTCTAAAATAGATGAATCAGTATCCCTTCCTATTGCAAAGTGGGAAGCAGATTTATCAGTAAGCTTAGACCAAAACTTCTGGTCTCAGGTATGCTTAAAAACCTTTAAATTGATTAAAAATCCCAGTCTGCAATTAATACAATACAAAATACTACATAGAGTGCACTATACTGGTCATCGGATGTTCAAGATGGGCTTTACATCTTCCAACAACTGCTCACACTGTCAAGGCAATACACCAGACAATTACATCCACGCTCTTTGGTTCTGTTCACCAGTTCAGAAGTTTTGGCGTGAGATATGTGAAGACTTATCAAAGTGTCTGAAATGTAAAATTCCAGCCTCCCCTTTAGTGTGCTTGTTGGGAAAATTGGATGATGTCACTACAGAAACTAATACAGTCCACATGGTTTTTACTGCCCTATGCATCGCCAAGAAAACGATCCTCATGAACTGGAAAAATAAAAATAATCTTAATTCTAGCCAATATAGAAACCATCTAATAGATCACATTAGTCTTGATACAGCCTCTGCCACCACATTAGATCAATCCCTCTGGGCTCCTTTGATCGGCTCCGTCACCTAGAGGGGGTGGGGGGTCGTGGTTTGGTCCCGTCTTAGCTATTGTGGTTGATGTGGAGGTTGGGACGGGCTTAGGGCGCCTGGAGGACCCCTAGAGACGTTATCCCGGGAGGGCTCAACCCGGGGGGCTGTGGTCATAACCTGGTCAGTGGCTCTGGTTGCTCTTAGAGGGTGTTCTCCTCGTGGCTGCATGCAGCGGGGGTTGGGGGATGGTCTGTGCTGGCGGACGTAGGTTACTGGCCTGGTGGCCTGGCTGCCCCTGAGTGGATCCGGGGCAGGCGGGGGGGCTTGGGGTTCGGGGGTGCTTCGTCTCCGTGATGGGGCTCTGGCTGGGCCTTGGGGGCTTCGGTCCTAGTCGGTGTGTCGCCGAGGTTGTGGGCGGGTGGGTGCACGGGGGCTCAGCCCTGGCGCAGGGGGCCTCTGGTGCATCGGCCTAACTGGGGGGCTCTTTAACTGGCGGGGAGGTTGTTCCATCCTTGCAGAAGTCCACTCTGCAGGTGGGGGAGAGACATAGGAGAGGTGGAGAACAAACCTAACCTGGGTGTCTGTTGTCTTGTGTAGTCTGGGAGATGATTGAATGTTAGGGTGGGTACAGTTTCCTCTGCGGTGGGGTAGGGTGGGCTTCCCTGGGTCCTGTGGGGCTTGGCGGTGCTGCTGCCGTAGGCCCTGGTCTGGATGGGCCTGGACTCCCTTGCCTTGGTGGGTGCCAGAGGACGGGGGTGCCTACTGGGGTCAGCGGGGGAGCTGGCCCTAGGGAGGAGCATCTTGCCCCTCCTTTCTTTTCCTCCCCATCCCCGGCTGCCTCCCTCTTCCCGCTCCACCACACCCACCCACACAGGTAGGGCCTTGGGGTGTGGGTGTGTCACCAGGGTGCAGGGGAGACATCCCCCCCCTCTGTCCCCTTCTGGCCACCTGTGCCTCAATTTTATTCCACAACTTAGACATCCACATTATTCACACTGTCATAACACACACATATATATATAGGGCCTTGAGGGTGACCACGCCAACGGCGTCCAGTGAATGGTCTGAGTATTCAACCCTACCTCTGGCGCCGGTGCCCACCTCTCAATTTTAAATCCATGTAGACATTGAGGGTTCTCGGGAGGGGCCGTGCTAACACCTGCTGCTCTCCGGCAGCAGCACCATGCCCTCCCCTGTTTTAAATGCACTTTAGAACAACACGCAGCAACACTACACATGAGCGGGAGGAGGGATGTATGGTGTCTTCACACACCCCCGTTCTCTGCCAGCCATCGGGGCGGGGGGCTGGGAGGAGGTGTTGGCTGACAGATTGGCCTCCCTGCTTCCGCGAGGCCTGGGGCGGTCTGCTTGCCTCCACCCCGGGGGGAAAGGGTCACATCTCTTGGGTCTGGGTGCCATTTCCCCCTCTGGGGGCGAGGGTACCTGGACCCGGGGTATAGAGTAGGTTTGGGGAGTGCGATTGTGTGTACATGTGCATATATGTCTATTCCTACGTTGGATGAGTGCTGAGTGTTTGTATATGTGTGCATGAGGGTGGGAATGCATGTTTGTGTCTGTGTGTGCCTGTTTGTCTGTGTTTATATGTCAGGTCAGGTCTTAGACTCCACCTCCCTGGGAACACCCAGGCCCTCCAAAGTGTGGAGGCCTATCTCCCCTCACCACACTCCCTGCCGGTAACTGATGCACTCAGGGGTCGGTGCATTGGTGGTTCTTGGTGTCCGGGGCTGGGCGCTCAGGTATACACCAGCTCACTCCCGGTGGCTACTTGGCGGGGCCTGGTGCCTGTCGCTCGGTCAGGCCTCTTCCAGGGCAAAGGGGGCCCTCGAACCTCCGGCCTCGGGGCCTGCAGCTCGGTTCACTCTGGCACAGCTGGCTGCCGGCAGAGCCGGCGGGCGCGCCAGTGCAGCCCCCTCTGGCTTCTGCTCCGTGGCTACTGGGTGACCCCTCGTCTGGGGATCTCCTCAGCCCTTCCCAGGAGGGTGGCACGGATGCCCCTCCGGTGGTACTCCTTGGGCTCTCGCACTCTGGGGTCCCTGGATGTCTGGAGCCTGGATCTCCTCCATGCCTGCTTCATGCCCTGGGGGACGGGGCTATGGCCCTCCACACCCTCTAGCAGACCGTTACATGGGGAAACCTGTATACAAGCGCGCTGATCCACACGGGTGTGCACATGGGTGTTCACTGTTCGTAGACATAAACTACACCTTTCTTAGCTGCTACTTCAAAGCACATTGTGCGCTGTCTGTGCTGCACAACAACATTCAATATTTAGTATTTATTGCTGTTTACACTTAGCTAGATTAACATGATGGTGTTGTGTTTAGTATGTTGCTTTGTTTTGTTTTTTTGCTTGTTTTCTATTCTTTTTCTCTCAACAGGTGATCCAGGAGATTTTTTTTTTCTCTTTGTCTTTGTAAGTGCCCTTTCTCACTGTCCCTCTTCCCTTCTGTTTTTCATTTCCTTCCTCTCTTTCTTTCTCCCTTTCCTATCCCCCAATCATGTCTGTCTCATCTGTAACTACTGAAAATAAAATAAATAATAACAACAAAAGTTGATCAAATGGACCAATACGGCAATGCCATGATGATCCATTTGGCAAAATAAATCCATTTGGTATCCTTGTTGGTCTTCAGACAACAGTTCTGACGGCTAAAGAACCAAATGGGACAGACAAAAAAAAAAAAAAAAAAGCAATGTACAATATACATTTTTTCACTTTCTTTTTTTATGTGGTTCAGAATTGATTTAAAGGGATCAGCCAAACAATGTAAAAACGCTAGGAAACAGAAAAATTATCTAAAAGATTATCCAAAAAACCCCAGTAGGCAGGTACAGACCTGCAGGCAAACCTGACTCACCACACAAATTCTTCAAACTGGCTTTAAAAATAACAAACACAAAGAAGGAAATTTATTCACGACAGAACGGTGGGAACAATCACTCTTTGTGTAAAGCTGTATGTTTTAATTTTCCTCTTGCTGTGACATTAAATACCAATAAAGGAATACTAATGAGGCTCAGCAAATTCAAGCATTAAAAATCTTTTTGCATCTCTGATTTCTTTTTCTGTAGTTTCCACAATGCAATCATGGGTAAATAAAAGCTAAAGGTGACAACAGCTCGCACGCATTACACATGTGAGCTGTTGTCACTAGACCACATACACAGTACATCACTTTATGTGGAACAGAACAGGGAGTGGACAATTTCAGCCGAACATTAAGACAGTGATTCTCAAAATAAATCTTGAAAAATAAACTTCTATATGTAAATGTTATTCTTTGTAAATAAGGACTGTGACTTGTAGCTTTTTAAGATGTTAATCAGTATCTGACTTTTATCACGAATCAGATTATTTTCCTGGTGATGCCTGAGGGGGCCGGATATCTTGGAAGAGATGAAAAACACACCCGAAACAAACATCTTGCCTGACCAGTATTGTTTTCCAGTAATGAGAAACACATTTTATGTCACTGTCACTGTTAAAGGAGCTCATCTATTGTACACTGTATCATACATTTGTTTAATATTATTTTAGGAATTGTAGGAATGGCTGTCCCTATGTGTACTTTGATTTTTTCCCCTTAAATTAACTTGACTTTGTAGATATTATACAGCGACATACTTAAACTGAGCCCCCTTCCTTATATATATATATATATATATATATATATATATATATATATATATATATATATATATATATATATATATATATATATACACAGTTTTAATTTCTTAAGGGAAAAAAGGTGTCCAAACCTAACCACTTGTTTCTTGGGAAACTGATTTCAGTTTCACAAGCCAAATCCAGTGTAACTGTGGTGTACCTTCTCTGGAGAGGCCTAAAAAGATTACACCAAGACTGCAACTTTGTTCTCCGTTCCAGGCTTTCACTACTTTTCTCTAACAACTGTATGAGCGCTATATGGTGTAGAAGGAGAGAGTAGTTATGATAGCAAGCAAAGACAGCGAGAGACAGACACACTGGAGTGGCTAATTAAATAATTTACCCATTACCTACTAATGGTCAATATTAGGGAGATAAGGTTTGTGCTAACATATGTACAGGTAGGAAATGCTACATTTTATGCTGAGCTGCTGTAATAAAAATGCTTTGTAGTCCACTATAATCCATCTTAACAGGTATCCATTCAGTTAATTGAGACAATCCAGTCACATAACAATTCTGGCCCTGTCATAAAGCAGAAATTGTTTATATGCTAATAAACGCAGCTTTGTGCAATTTTTGTTAGCTAGCATCAATTTAGCTGAGGGTAGCTGTGCTAGCCAGCAGGACAAAAGTAGCAAAGTAGCAAACCAACAGGAAGTTCACATTTCCAACCCACTTTATTTGAAATCTAATTCATTATTAACCACTCTCTCGTAAATCCAGTTGTCCTTCATTGTAAGAGGCTACGAAAAAAACTTGAATGAGAAAAGCAGAATATGTTGGACCAAAGGTTTTTACTTGACCACAGCAACTGTGGAAAAAGTCCCTTATCATATGAGATCTCTGTTTGCCAACTTATTCCAGAGTATGTCATAGAACACTGAAAGGATGATGATTTTTTTGGATTCCAGTTTCTGAATGCAATAAACCCAAATGGGATCAAGAGGTGCACAGAACGTCCCCCAAATCCCAGTCACAAAAGAGATGGTGTGGCGGTGACGTGTCATGTGCCAAAGATTAGGAAGAGGGGCAGTTCAGGGTTTGGTAATGCATGGTTACTGCTTTTTTAGATGTCTTCCAACAGGACTGTAAATACAGAGGATACTAGTCATTATAAATGGGTTGGGGGGGGGGGGGTTCAGAAGCATCAGTACAATATCTTTCAATATATTTTCTATTACAGCTGCATCAACAGCCTTCTGAGCAGAACCCCATCTTTCTGCCCAGTGACTCAGAGGCAGACTGGCTGCTAGCCAAGCTGTTTATTAAAAGTTCAGATCTACTGGAACATCAAGCAGTCTATCACCTCATGAGCACTCACTATCTGGCAGAGGTCTTTGCTATTGCTACTTTCCGCACCTTCCCTGAAATCCATCCTCTCTACAAGGTAAAATTTGGTGAGATACATTATAAAACCCTTCTATAGTGATGTTTCTATATTACTTAAATCATTTTATATCATATAGAGGACTTTATCCTGATCTTTATTCAAATTTTTACTTTGATAATTACCTTCTATGTGTACAGCTACTGATCCCACACTTCCGGTACACTCTGCACATCAATACTGTGTACAACTCTATTTTTTGGACCTGATGGGACTTCAAGCAATGTGTGGATTCTCTTTTTTTATGCAATATATTTAGAAATTTCAACTAACACATATCTGATTATCAATAGAGTTCACTTGGATATGAGGGGATAAAAGAGCTCATGAGATGGTGTCTCGGTGTCTCGCTTCCTGCAGCTCCCTCTGCCTGCCAGAGAACATCACTGCATGAAGACTGCAGTCGATCCCCAACTTCTATTACACTGTGGAGCATCATCAACAGGTCAGCATTAAGTTAAGAGTATGAAAACTGCTACAGGTTGAACTTTTTTTTCAATCATTATATAGTTAACAACAACAGTTGTCTATAGGCACTTTTATATTGTAATGTAGCGAGGGAGAAGTATGAACTTGATGAAAGACTAGATTTAGAAAGGGCAATAATATGGTGTCACTTGGTGGGGAAAGAAATAAATGGATCATAAAGAGAGCCATAAATGGGGTGGGGTGGTATAGGGTGATGGGCTACAAGAGAAAGTAGACAAAAGGTAATTTGTGACAAATGCATAAGGAGTAAAGAAATGGGAGGTGCTCAAGCACATAGAAGCATAACTGTTATATTAAGTTTAATCAAAAAAGAAAGCTTGGTCTTAAAAGCCATCCAAACCCAAAGTGAGAGCTGGTTCCATAGGAGAGGGATCTAATAGCTAAAAGGTCTGCCTGCCATTATTCTTTTGCAAACTCTGGTAAACAAATAAATTCTGGATTTAACTGGAAGCCAATGAGTAGAAGCTAATATGGGAGTCTCGGTGAGTACTCTCAGTGCAGTGTTTTGGATCAGCTAAAGGTTTTTCAGAGCGTTTTTAGGACAGCCTGACTCTGAAGAATTATAATAGAGTAGCAAAGGAGTAATAAACTACTTTGTCACTCAGAGGCAGGATGTCTTCATTTTGGCAATTCACAGTAATACTGGAGGCCATGTCATTCAGGAAATCCATTCAAGCATTACATAAATGTCTACAAATTAATTTATTAATAAACAGTCTTGCACACTGTTGGAAGTGTGGTGATTAATTCTTCATTTAAAAATGTTGCAGTGATGTCAGATTCATTGAAAGTCAAACTGTCATGTTTTTGCCAGCTTTGTGAGGAATATAGTGGATTAATACTGATAGGTTCGTAGCATAAACCTATTCGCTGGAACGTTCAAGACAATTCTACTACACAGCAAAAGCAAGACACGAGTAGGCAAAGTTCTTTATGTTTCCCGTGCACGGGAGAGAACTGGACAAACGCCGTTCCTTCGCTTGACCCCAGTTGCTCTCGTCTGCTCCCCCATAACACTGCTCTTTTATTGAGGTTACATGAATATACATAGGTTCATTAACATATGACGTATACATACAAACAAAGAGTACCTTGCCTGTGCGTTGTGTAAGTATGTGTATGTGTGTGTGTGTGTGTGGGGGGGGGGGGGTGGGGGGGGGTCAGAGTGTGACCCCATAAACGACTTCCCTAAACCTGCTGGTCTGGAAGTCCAGCAGTTCATCTAAACAAAAGGCACTTAGACTAAAACAGATATAGATATGTTTATCCTACCATGAAACAATAAGAGAAGGTATGACCTCTCCCATGCTCCCAAGATGTGGGTTTGAATGCCAGAACACTCTGGAATGCACACAAAGTCTTTGCAGACTACTAAGGATCAGACCCCTATCAATATGACATCGACTATAAACTCTAAGCATATATGAGTAAATATTTCTAAGCATAAATGACAATCAACAATACAAATCTAACAAATGCTATCCGTCAGATGGCGATGTGCAAAAAGACACAGAGCTTCAGGAATGGATCCACAAGATATTCATGCATAGCTTCTTGGAAAACAAACTCCTCTGGCAAGATGTAAATGCTCCAAATTTTATTTTGTATACATAAAATCACATACTATTACATTTTCTTGTGAGTCATGACTGTGAAGCTAATTTACTCAAAATCCTTTATCTAGTTTGACTACCACTCCTGGGTGCCCAATGGCTCGCTCTTGCTGAGAAAAACTTCTCCAACCACTAAAGGGTGGTCAAGTGTGCAGACAATTTTGGAAACTCTCCCAAATGTTGGAGAGACAGTGGAGTTTGCAGCAATGGCTCGACATCTCTCTCAGAAGTGCACTAATGTATTAAGTTTTACATTTTATCAATTCATGATGCACAACCCTCACTAGCCCCTCCCCCAAAATCACCACCTCCAAAGAAAAAAAAAGTAAAACAACATAAATATATATATATACATTTATTTTATTTTTTTTAAATCATGGTTCTGGTCACAATCCTTACCTGAAACTCCTTCAGCCATGTACACTTACTGCTTATTGTGAAAGCTTATTGCTTTCACTAATAAGCCCAGACATGAAGGTAAGACCAGATGTTTGATAGAATGGCCAGATGTAACAAAAAGGTTTTGTAATTCACATTTTTAAAGATCGTATCACTAAAACGGTTGACCTTTTTTCATTAGTTTGCAGGTTCTCGTGGGTCAGTGCACTGAAGAGCGATTTGATGAGTTTGCCTTAAAGCAAATGATTACGGAGTTTCAAGCCCAGCTGTCCAAACTCAGTGAAGCAATTACAGGAAGAAACTCTCAGCTTGAAGTACCCTCCACATATCTGAACCTGATTAAAATAGAGAACAGCATAATTATTTAAGAAAGGCGTCAGCTGGCACCACCAGGCTAACTTACATGGTAGGAGGTTAATTCATACATGCCTGACAAGGTATTTTCATGCTAGAACAGTTTTTTGGTTGTAACCGAAAAGCTTTTAGTGTTTTTATTTAGTAGTTACAGGCTTTTACACTTTTTTGAAACCTTACATTCATGTGGAAAGAAGAGCAACTGATTTGTGGTAGGTGGATTACTCTAATGTGGAATTGTCATGGCTGCAGCAGCAGACATGTGGAGTGGTGAGAGAAAGGACCCAAGTGCAGGCACTGATGAATGACTGACAAGTGAGCTTTATTTACAGTGGGGGAAATGAAATACAAGCAAGAGCTGAGCATGGCAAAACCTAAACTGGGTGAAACTTAGAAATGATACAAAGGAACAAAAGTCTGCGACTAGAAACCCAGGACATGAAACATAAAAACCTGAGACAGAGGAAGACACAGGGCTTTAATACACAGGCAGGACATCGAGCGATTGGGGAACAAGGTGACAAAAAAGCCTGAACAAATCAGACATAACAAGACAAAGGAAGCAAAGCAGAATACCCAGACATAAGACAAGGACTATCAAAGTAAAACACGAAGCACAAGACATTCGCAGACTCAGAGACACAGACTTGACATGAATGACTGGATATGAAACACAGAACACAGGGAAGACACAGTTACTGAAACCAGGAGCTGGAACTACAAATATAACATGAACAGAAAACCATCAACAAAACCAAAGCCATGAATAACAAATAATCATGGTATATAACTTAAACACAAAAGCCATGACAGGTATAGTGAAAAACATGAATTCTCCAAAGGGATTGTGTTTAGAGTCTCTTGATTATACAAACAGATCCTTGCCACCAATTGCACGCATGTCCATATACTGCGGATGCTCACATTAGAGGAGTTGGTCACTTCTAAAGTGCAGTATTAGAAACACAGTGCATGTACAGCATATAGCATGCATGGTGGCAGTGTACAACAATTATTCAGCTTTAACTAATCAAATGGTGAACTGCATGTACGGATCATAATTTCATCCAGTCTGATGAGTGGCAAATTCTGTGCATGATGGCCTAAATTCTACCGACAAGAGAGCACATCCACAAGTCAAAAATGAGCAGATCTAATACAGGAAAAACAAGTAATCTAACAAAATGAATACTATGTAAGTGCAGATTTTACACATGCTCAAGAGAGAAAGAAGAATCAATACAGTTTATAAGGTTGACCCTCTTTATTTGAAATCGAAGCTAGTTGTGCAGTCTTAGAGGCAGCTGTTCTCTAGAGGCAGGTAAAGGGCAGGATTCATCTAGAAAAGTGCTGCTTTATTAAAATTCTTCTACTTTAAAAGATGTGTGTAGAAGAACACAAATCACCATTTAGGGTCGAGTCAGGTCCTGAGCATACCTATATTAATTAAGTTACTGTGCTGTGTGATTAATGCACACATTGCTGGTGTTGTTTTCTGCTGCAGGATTTGTTCAAGTTTCTGTTATTGCCTAATCTCTGAGTAGAAATGTGATTAAAACCCTGAAGCACCACAAACCTATCGGCTCACTGCAACACAGAACCTGGCTGCCTAACACGCATCCTTGCTTTTCTTTGGATTCTCCTCCTTCTCGTGCACCACATTACTTCTACTCTGTATAAAACCAGCATTTTGCCATTGTTATTATTATTGTTATTATTACTGAGGACCAGAAATATTTGGATCTCAGCCCTATACATGCAGGGTGATTCTGAAGGATTAGAGGACAGAGCCCAAGTTTTGGCACTCGGCCACCCAAAGCAATTATGTGCTTGTTCTGGTAATACCTTCTCTCATTCCAAATAAGTGACAACGCCTAATGGCAACAATCACAACCACACCACACAGCTTAAGATGTGTTTAATTTTTTTTTCTGTGTTCTGTGTTAAAAAGGATCTTTTGTAGTAAATTATGGATGGCAAATTTAGTTCATTGTGTTTGTAGGATTTATTTAAATGCTATTTTGTTGCATTTGAGTAAAACGTCTCCACATATATATGCAATAAGCTCTGAATATCAGATAGAAAACGTTGACCATTCTGGGTTTTTGTTTTTTGTTTTTTTTACCAGATTAGCTAAATGTAAATATTTTATTTCTTTACTTGGAGAACAAGTATGGTGGAGCATCATTGTGGTGAACTCTAGAAGGACTACATGTTTAAATGTAAGCATGCAATAAATATCCATCAAAGTCTTGAAGGTCAACTTAATAATTTATGGATTAAAAACTGACAAAAAAACCCCTGAGAACTTAGATACCATTACCAGTGTGGTGGTTTTGTCTACACATAAAATGTACTATATAAAAATGTTAAATATTGTGTCAAGTTTGACCTCTGGCTTGTTCTAGGTCAACAGCTGATCTGAAGGCCAAAGTGATGATAAAGCTACATATAGCTATTTAAAACTATGTTTCTCACTGCCACTGTTCATGCTGACAAACTACAAGCATAGAGGGAATCCTATTCTAAATATTGTTTTTAAATATCACATTACTTTGTGCTTCTTCTTCTTTTTTACCTGTTTTTCAAGTTCGAATGAGGTCAAACAAATGTTATTTTTAAAGCTGTACTTAAAATTCAAGTGCCACATTTAGAAAATTATACTGGTATCTGGGTATTCTAAATATCACGTTATAGTTTGCAAAGAAATCATGTCACATTTGACCTCTGATCTCACTTTCGCACCTCACGTCTGCCTTTCTTTCAAATCTAAAATTTTTAGTTAAAAGTATTGTCAAGAGAAAGTTATTCGTGTCCAGTTATTTATAAAGCAATAGATGTTATCCATCTGTCGTGCTTCCTTTTTTTATTGCACTACAGAAGTACGTAAAAAAAGAAAAAGAAAAGAAAATGAATGTATAGAAAATACAATACTTTTCCCTTAAGAGTAGATGCTGCCCAGAGAGTAATGTGTTTTCTGAAGCGCAGTATTTTAAGCTGTCCAGTCTCACGTGGCTTCTGCAAGGTGCCCGATAATCCTGGCAGAGTGGGACCTCATTCTCTTTCTCTTGTCTTTGCTGCAAACTGAACTATCCAACTGCACCCGGTTATTTTTAGGCTACACTATACAGTCACACCGTCGCGAATGTAACGCAATAGCTGCTATAACATTATAGGCCATAATAACCCATAAGGTCGCCATACCATAATCGGCTGAACAGATTTAGGCAAGCCTGCGGTCATGTTGTTTAGATTCGGCGTCATTCTCACTCCGGAGTCCTCGGAGGTCGACGTCTTTGTTTTGGGTTCGCGCGCTGAAATGGGGAACTGGGACCCGAACAGAGCGGTTCGGATGAAAGCCACACAGAAACTCCCGTCACCCGCAGAACCGTGTCTGTGGATCGGTGAGGTGCACCTGGCCGAGCCCCACGGGGACACACTGTGGTTCAAGTTCATCCAAAGAGTCAGAGGCACCTTTATCTGGGAAGGTACCTGTGCACTTCTGGTTTAATGTGCATCACATCTGGTTCACACGTAGACGGTTTTCCAAACGTCTCACAGATTTACTGTAATTATTGTAAGGTTAGCGGGGAGAGACATAAATATGACTGCGCCATGTTTGGTTGCTATTGTGCAATGTTTTCATAGTGCCACATGATGGCGGTAAGTGACACTAAATGTTCAGTGGCTAACAAATTGCATTGTATCTGCAAACCTAAAAAAGTTTAAAGTTTCTGAAAAAATCCGAGTCTTTTATTTTAAATTAACAGTTGAAATTCAGCATGTGAATATAACGGTTTACAGATAGAGTTCAGCATTTATACTTCATCATCTGCACCCAGGAATGAATGCACAGCAATGCAATACTGGATTCCTCTGAAAGTTTCTTTAACATGTAAGCCATATTTAATGTTATGATATTTTTTGATATAATGTAAATGGATAAAAGGATTCTCATTTGAAATTAGTCATATGGTCCTACTGTTGGACACGGGGCGTAATTTCCAGGGGGGTTAGGGGGGTTATGACCCCCCAATAATCAGACCCAACCAATATACCCCCCCAATAAAATTATGAATTATCTTGCATAAATAGGCTGTTGATTTTCTTTACTCATTTCAGGTATTACCAGCAAAATAGTTGCATGTTTAATCATCTAGGAATTTATTTATTTATTTAGACAGAGATCTTGAGAAATACTGTTGAAATCTGTTTCTTATTTCAAGACATCTCAGCTAAATGTGTAGTTTAACCTCTTTACACTTTACACTCAAGATCTGGGCTGCATGTGACACACCGTGGAAAATGAGTTTGACGTCCCTGATTTATGTGCATTAACCTGCTTGTCATCTTTGTCACCAGGAAGCGGACCGAGCCATGACAGATGGTGTACATATGATGATAAGAATGTGGTGGACGGCGTGTATTGCCACCCGATCGGCCACTGGATAGAAGAAACAGGGCACACAGATGAGATGAGGCACACCACCAACTTTTACTTCAGTGTAGCTGGTCAGAAGGCCATGCATTTCTCCAGGTAATACAGTACATATACACGCTTTCTGCATGATGTTCTAATCAAGGGAGCCTTAATATAGGATAATTTGCAGTGTTGTGCGTTCGTACACTTCTTACAATTTCGGGATGTAAAGAAAGTTTTTTGCACTTTTACTAAGTAATTCTATGATGATCACAGTTCAGTGGGTTAGGAAAGGCTGGTTTTATTTTATTTTATTTAGTTATTTATTTTGGTGATTGATGTTTGTGATTTGTGACAGAAGGATAGCAGCGAGACTGAAAGGGAACATTTACAAGATGGTAGTGAGACCTGCTGTGATGTATGGTTTAGAGATGGTCGCACTGACAAATTGACAGGAGGCCAAGCTGGAGGTGGCGAAGATGAAGATACTAAGATTTTCATTAAGAGTGATCAGGATGGACAGAAGTCGAAATCAGTATATCAGAGGGTCAGCTCTGGTTAAGCAGTTTGAACACAAAGTTAGAGAGGCAAGGCTGAGGTGGTTTGGACGTGAGCAGACGAGGGATAGTGTGCGTACTGGACAAAGGATGGTGAATATGGGGCTGCCAAACTGGTGAAAAAGAGGAAGACCACAGATGTTGAAGTAAAGGCGAAGGATGCTAGCAATAAGGTCAGATGGACACAATTGGTCCATCTGGAGGAACTATTAACCAGTAATGTATCTAAATGTTAATTATTAAGCAAGAAGCTAATAAATAGCTCTTTAATCATCATTTTACAACACATTTCTTTTACTCTGTGTTGCATCTTTTCTCTATAATTGTTACATCTGAGAAATCAACTGTGACAGCTTTGAAATTAATAATAAATTTTATTTGTAAAGCACAAAAATGGGCTTTTCTATTAAAATAACCCATATGACTCAAGTGTAACGTCAAACTAAGATTAAGAAGCAATGTGATTCCATTGTAATTATATCGTTAACATAAAAATTAACGATATAATTCAAGCTAAGAATGACAAAAAATTTGAAATCTACATCAGAAGATGGTTAAACAAGATTTTAAAAAAACAAGCCTTACAATATAAGTGGAACAGTGATTTAAAGAAGACACAGATGAGGCGATGTGTATTTCCTCAGACAGGTCATTCCACTTCTGAGGAGCTCTAACAGCAAACGCCTCCTTTCTCTTTAAGCATAAGGTGAGAACAGTTAACAGGTTTCTGTCTGAGGAGCTAAAGAACAAGCCTGTTGGATATTTTCATAACATGTCATGGTTGTCAGTGGGTGACAGGTCTGGGCTGCAGGTAGGTTAGTTTAGCGCCCCAGACCCTTTTGATACGGAGCTTCCTTCTCTGAAAATGGTGTTATTGGGATGACAGCAAATGTTGATCCAACTATATACCTCATGAGGCAAAAGCCAGCTCAAGCCAGCAGTAAAGAAAAAAAAGTATAGCAAAGTCAATCTGGCAAACTAATGGAAAATAGGGTGTAGTTTATAACTTAATAACCTGAGGTGTAGAGGTGCTAGTACGCAAATGTTGTTACCCTCAGACAGAGCCTGAGAGTCACCTGTGGTCCATCTGCGTTTCAAACAAGTCTCACCTCACTGAAAGTAGCTCCATGTTTAATATACAGACGTGGGAATGATTTATATATCTGTTCTGCAAACTCTCTGCAAGTAAGTGAATAAAACATCTTCTCGGAAATATAGAAGTATTCCTTTGGGGGGTTCTTTGTGATTTTTAGCCATTTGGACATTAATATATTCTTTACACCATGTCTAAAACTTCCAGATTGCCACTCGTGTTGTAGCCTGGAGTATATACAAATGGAGATCCACCCCACCGCTCACTCCCAACACCACACTTCCTCTTCAGCCATATACACACACAGATGCATACACGTAATAATGAAATGCAGTGGTTTTTGAATCTTTTCTGCAATATTTGCCTAATAATGCTATAAAAATTAATTAGCTCCTCTGGGGGAAATTAATATTTTTATGATTGTTTCTTTGTTTCAGAATTAAGTTTTGGTAATGTTGCCTTCTTTTGTCGGTCTGCAGTTTTAAGAGAGGCCAAAACAAGGCCAAAAAGAAAAAGGTGGGAGGTCCCACTGCTGGAAACTGAGCCTTGGATATTATCACTATGTGGCATGTGTCTTAAAAATTATGCCCCCCAAATAGTTACTTGAACAACCTTGAGAATTGCATCACCCTGTCTTCTTACACTTTTCTTACAGTTTTCAAACTTAAGCATATTCAGTAACGAGCCTTGTGCTTTCATCTGTATTGTCCATGAACGCCTAATTTCTTCTCCATTCTGACACTAAAACGTCAGAGAAGATTTCTTCGAAGTACTTCAGCATTAGTCATGTCACAGTGCCCTTTCTTCCTGATAGTTGTTGAGTTTAAAAACCTTCATTCTTTACAGGACAGACAAAGCCTGGTTCTCGTCTTTGTTTTTTAACCTTGCCGTTCCTCATTTAGTTATAACTGCTCTGTCACTTTTAAAATGATTGCCCATAAAAAAGGTAGACCACTAGCAGTTGTATTATCACCTCCTTAACCTTGCTTGGGTTCTTAAGAGAGAGGAGATGGCATCGTTCAGAATTCATTTGGACTTCTAAGGCAATTCATACAGCGCTGGCTGCTTGACTGATACGTTATTCTCTTGCATTGCTTACACTGGATTTCAAGATGGTTTAAAACTGTGAAAGTGAGAAAAGATGAGCTTTTAAGTACAAGTGTATTGTTAAACATATGGATATTAAGAAAGTTAATCTCGTAGTGTTGAATTACTATCCTTTCTTGGGTCAAATAAGGTGTAAAAATAAGATTCCAACACCTGTTGTCTTTTGCTACTCATTTCATGTTCAGGTTGTAGCCAATGAAAATTAAACTTCTGTAGATGACCTTTGCCTAAGAGCTGGCGCCATAAAAAATATTATAAAATTATATAATAAAAGTTATTTTAGATCGTTTGAAGGATGTGCAGTACTGTGCGAAAGTCTTGAGGCATCCTACATTTCTTTATATTTTGCTTACAAGGAGCCAGACCCTCTTGTTAGTGTTAAGCCTCTTAACACTGACCTATGAATCATTCAAGCATAAAAAGGGCACCTAACTCAGGGGATGAACCAGTCTTGTATGTGTCCTTCAAAAATCTGAGGAAACTGGATAAGAGAATGACGAATAAAACAAGTGACAGACCTAAAAAGTTAAAAAAAAAAACAAAAAAACCCTGATCAACATTATCTGAAAGTCACGTCCTTAAGAAAAATCCAGCACAGACTTGTCAAAGGCCCTAAGAAATGCACGAGGCCCAACAGTTGATCTATCTACTGTTAACTGAAGGCTTCTTAAAGATGGTCTTAAAAGAAGGGTGGCCATCAAGAAGGGAAAGTGAAGTTAAAGCTGAGATATGACAAATTACAGTCAGTGGCAACAGGTCCCGTGGAGTGATGGATCCAAATGTGAAATGGTTTTCTTTGTTGGTTGTTGGGAATCTTATCAACATTGATGGAATTATGAATGCAGAAAATTACCATCAGATTTTTATCCATCATACAATATCATCTGGAAAGCATTTAATGAGCAGCAGCTTCATTTTTCAGCGTGACAATGATCCCAGCCACACTGCCAATGCAGTAAAAGCGTACCTGGATAGAAAGAGACACAAAAAAAGACTATCAGCCATGGACTGGCCTCCCCAGAGCCTGCATCTCCACATAACTGCAGCAATCTTGAATCATCTTGACAGAGAATGGAACAAAAGGTATGCTGTATTTCCATGTATGTTTAGCATTTCAATAAATCTCTGCAACCATTTTCCATTTTCCCAGCAAAATACGAAGAAACCCGGGGTAGCTCAAGACCTTTTTTTTACAGTACCATATGTTCATGTTTCAATGAACGCTACATATTGGTCTTGAATCGCAGAGACCAAGTAGTTACACAGCCTACCGGTGCATGCCCTCCTTTTGTAAGGCACAGACTCGGTGCCATGGCAGACCAGGCACTTCAGAAATTAGCCCCAGACCCCTGAGGCAGCAAGCACATAACTTGCATAAGAATGAGCTGGCTTGGCTTGTGCCATCAGGTTTTAATTTGTGTCCGAAGACCTTACAAGGCTTATGTCAAGGACCTGTGTTCAATAGGAAGCACTGTGCCTTTGTATCTTCCCTGTTAATAGCTTTTTAAATTAGTCTCTCAGACCTTGCATCTATATAGCCCAAAGTGTTACACACACTCTGCAGTAAGTCATTATAACATTCGCGGGGAGACCACTCACTTTGTAGCTGGTAAGTCATCTGTCAAGCTCATATTTAGAGAGAAGGCCCAAGGCTTACTCAGCCTTTTTTATGATGTTTATCATTTTTATTTCAACAGATTGAGACATTTGTTTTTCAGTTTGATTCACAACTAAAGACTAGAGGCAAAATAGGCATCTTTTTCATAAGATAGCATATTACTGCACTTTTAAGTGTATGAGCTCATGAAAAGGAAAAAAAATAAACTCTTAGAATTGTCCAGTGCATCTTTTGTCTCCCTTTTAAAATAAACTAGTAGGCAAAAACGCTAGACACATTAGAAAGTTAATAAGAAATAAGGTTATACACAACTTTTTTTTTTCAGTTTATATTGGCTTCTTGGTTCATATAATAAGAGTCCTTCCATCCATCCATTTTCTTAACCACTTATCAAGGGTCATAGGAGGGCTCCAGCCTATCTCAGCAATTGTCAACTGGTAACTAGTCCAACACGGGGGTGATAGAGAGGGGCAATTTATGCATTTAGAATTGCTAATTTGTACCATAGCCAGTACTATGGGAGGAAGGCACAGTGGAAACAACCAGACTCCACACAATTCATCCACATATGACATATCACTAAACGGTGATATGATGAGGTTTGTGGGGAGGGAAAAACAGAGGTGAACAGGTGACAGCAAGTTAAGCTCCAGATACTTCCACTGCAGAGCTGCTCTGGGACGTCAGGTATTAAAGGCGTCGCCTTTGTTTTGCCTGTCACGTCCTAGTTGTTGACTTTATGCATGCTAATGAACACCAGCGGAGTCTGCCTCAAACCAGAGTGGTCGGGAAGAAAATTAGGGGGATGAGGGGGTCAATAAAGCATCACTACTATGAGGAACAGTGTGAAGAAGGTAAGACAATGACACATAAGTGAACCACTTTTGCTTACTGTTGACCTATAATGGTCAGCTTTGTTCTGATAGCTCTGTCATTATTGCTTTGCTTATAGGAGCACCTTGAAAGTCCTAGTACTACCTATTTCGCTGTCCATCAGCCTCTGTGTTACCTATTTTATTTGTTACCCACTGAGAGTTTTAGGCTCTCTTTATGGATTTTAAATAATGTTTTCACATTTCATTCTTCTTTATTCTTTATTATGCATATTATATACTTGATAAACACACAGTTAGAGACTGTGACACTTGAAAATTTCTTAATGGATGGTCTGGCTAGTAGGATCTAAAAAAAATTGAGATGAAAATGCTTTGTTCGAAGGTTAGAACATTAGCACATAATCATCACTTTAACATACAAATAAATAATCAGTGTACACGTCTTTTTATTGACCCCAGGGTGCTGCCACGTATTTGGCTGGGCAGCTGCCCTCGACAGGTGGAACACGTGACAGTAAAGATGAAGTATGAACTGGGAATCACTGCAGTGATGAACTTCCAGACAGAGTGGGATGTGGTGAGCAATTCCTATGGCTGCCGGCGTAACCCCGACGAAACCATGACCCCAGAGACCATGATGCATTTGTACAGAGACTGTGGCCTTGTGTATGTGTGGCTGCCCACACCGGACATGAGCACTGAGGGTAAGGACGATTTTCTGGTCATACAAGGTTGAAGAAAAACCCCTTTTTTAATTTCTAGTAGAACCTCTTAAATGTGTTTAACCCCATTTCTGATTTCCATCTAGCGCTCTAAAACATTATGAACTTAGAGCTATTCAAAGGTTCAACATGAGACTGGGAATTCTGTTCCGAGCCTTACAGTCTTCCCAGTTTTACAGAAATTGATGAAGCCCGATGGACAGTAAAAGAAAAACAAATTGAAGATGTTCAGTAAAAAAAAAATGTTTTATAGTCTAGGTTTAATCCATGTGTGAGAAAAGCAGGCCCTATGCCTTAGATCAATTTTATTTGGATATTCATCAAGACAGAAATGCCCATTTGATAGCAACTCTTCCACAAATGACTGAGAGTGTGAGTACGGGATGAGAACAGCCTGTATCAGCAATTATATTCCATCAGCAATTACACAGAGCAGGATATTATAGAAGGAACCATTCATTACAAATAAAGATGCAGATTTGTTTGAGTGCAGTGGGACAAAAACTGTACCTGTGGCCTGCAAGTAGAAAAAAGTGTTATGATTAGATAAATTATCAGCATATTCTTAATCTTAGACACTGGTACATGTCTAAGATGCTGGTTTGTTCTGTGAGGTCATTTTTATCCCATGATGAAATATTTCTAATATGATGGGAGCGGTCTGTCCCAGGATCTATTCATATGGAATAAGTGATCACTGTATGCTTGGATGAGGGGGAAAATGACCTCAAAGTCATCACATTCCTACCTAATTGAACACCAATGAGGGATTTTCAGCATTTCGGTATGTTTCTTTATGACCATCATCAAAACATCAAATGAGAGACTATCTTTTGGAAAAATGGCCATCTATCCCTCCATTAGAGTTGCAGGCACACTGAAACTGTTCTGGCATGATGCTGTGGCCAAACACTTTAATAGCGAATTTTGTTGGGGGGGGTTCCATTTATTACCAATCTGTGGACCTCCATTGTTGGCCAGAAACTTTAAAAAACACATTTGAGCTATGGGAATGCATTCAGTCTTTCTTACCTATAGTAATTACAGCTACAGGTAACTGCCCCCAGCAAATGCACTGTTTATTTCTGTTTGAGTAATGTCAGTATAAAAACCACAGCCTGCAGCACAGGAGCATTACTTAGCTCGAAAAAATGTAAAGATTTAATCCATCAGGAATTAACTGACCTGTTGCTGCATGCCACAGACTGCAGTAAAGACAGAAATTATGGAGAGGGGAAGAGGTTTCAGTCCTTTAATTGAAATAACCAGGATAAGAAAAATACACAAATACTCAGTATCTCTTTTATGAGTTGCCGTCTTCTTCTGCAGGTCGGATCAGGATGCTTCCTCAGGCTGTATTCTTGCTTCATGGTCTCCTAGAGAATGGCCACACAGTCTATGTCCACTGTAACGCTGGAGTGGGGAGGTCGACTGCAGCTGTGTGTGGCCTGCTCATGTATGTCCTCGGGTGGACCCTGAGGAAGGTGCAGTACTTTGTAGCAACAAGGAGACCGGCAGTGTACATCGATGAGGAAGCTTTAGTCAAAGCTGAGGCAGACTTCCTTCAAAAGTTTGGCCGGCTGCGCTCATCTATGTCTGACCCTGAAACATGAGATCTGAGTGGCTTTGTGCTTTAAATCTGAAGCTGAATCCTTTGGACTTTTTGAGAAATAAAATGATTGAAAACTCAAAACAATTCTTGATGTGCAAAATTTAAAAAAATAAAATCTGTATCTCGACTTTAATCCAATGTATGTAAATGACTCACTTCAGCCCAAGTATCTGAGAGTGTTCTGGCAGCAGAAATGTCAATCAATCCAACTGGTGTGTGAGCTTTTAAAAGCTGGGATAGGCAGCATGTTTTTGGCGTCACTGGGCAAATAATCCCATCTAGGCTTTCAGCGTATTGTATTTTAAATGTTCTTAAGAGGTACTTGACTCCTGCTCCTCCACTGGGGTCTATTTTCAGGCTTCAAAAACATCTAGTCTGTTATGGGACCTTAAAAAAAAGCAGTAAGGTTATAAAGTCCTAATAGGAAGCAAAATGTGGCGGTTCAGTGGGTACTTTTTACATTACTGACTAATCTTCAGCTGTATGAATATTGTGCATACACCCATGCTCATCTGGTTGGAGGGGATTGGAGAGAGATGACAGCTGCAGGAGGAGATGTGGCTTTTAAAAAAAAATCTGGCTCCCCCTCTTTCAGGGCCTTAACTCAGCCTTTAAAAATATACACTTGCAAACTGAGGACTTGGACTCAGCACATGTCCACGTGGGTGTTTGTAAAGGCCTTTTCTTTTAATGCTTTTTGAAGTTTTAATGAATAAACAAAGCTGATGTTTTGAGCAAACAGATGCTCTTTTAAAAGTTTAATGCAACTAAATCGCAGGAACTATGCAGGTTGATATTTCTCATTTCCTGCGTGCAGGAAGTAGGTCAATTATTAAGAGAAACATAAATTTTCTGTGTTGTTTTGTGTTTGTTTGGTTTTTTGTCATTTCTGAGAATCTCTTCTTTCTTTTCAGAAAGGAAATTTGTAATTTCCCAGGTTTTAGAGATGGAACTTAATGCTGCATGAAAATGACTCTGTGCCAAAGCTACAAATGAAAATTTAAAACTAATATATCAATAATGTCTCTCCCTGTGTGTATGAGAGGAACTCAGCTCCCGGGCATCAAAGAATATAGCTTGTTCTCTCTCACACTCTGAGCGCTTGATAGCATTTCATGTTTTATTTACCTGACAGATGCTCTTCCAATCATCTCCTGAATAAGAAAAAACATCTCTTCTAGACCGTTTTAATGCATACATAACAGCCCATTAAGACATGGAGCATTATTTTTTGTCATTTCTGAACATTTGACTACACTGTTATTGTGACGATGCTGCATTTGCTTTTCTTCAGAAGATGTTTTTGTTAAGAAAATTAGTGAATTAGAATATCAAAGATGTCTTCCCTCGAGCACAAATCTGTATACTTTTTTTTATTAGTTTCTGTGAGTCTCTGCAGAAGGCAGCACCATTATGAGGGGATCAGCGGGGATGGGTGGGTGGATAGAGCTAAGCACCTGTGCTATTGAAAGTGAATCATCACGGTTTTCTAAAGATCTAAAAATATTCACAAAACTAAACTTGAAGTAAAATGCTTTCCTATATTTATTTTAATTTTTTTGTTTTCTGAAGTCTCAACATTGATTTGACAGAAAACCATATGTTATGTTTGTGTATACCTTACTGTATGAACAGTATATTAGTGTTGGGCTTGCCATGTCTTTGATATTAATGTAGCTGATAGACATGCTGTAATTATTGAAATGGATTACTGGTAGCAATTGATCACAAAGCATCTGAACACCATATCATTTGCTGTTGCATGTAGTTGCATTCAAATTCAAGTACAGAGACGATTTGCAGCTCACACAGAACATTTAAAAAAATGACGAAAAAAAACCCACCAGTGCACCAACACTTGTGTTGTGCCTATTATTTTGCCCTGCAATAGCTGTGCATGGCATCAGCTTGTATATATTCTCTTTGCTCGGTCTTCTAGATCCACTTCATGCTGAAAGCGTCACAGATCATTTCTTTTCATTTCCTTCTGCAGTTTACCCTCCTGTTTTTTATGCCTTCACGGATCAACTGAGACCGACAATGTCTTCTATTTTATCTTTACTGTAAAATGAAACATTAATAATAAAACTGAGCAGTCATTTAAAAGTAACATCATTGTGCTTTATGCTGTTTGTCATCTTTCTGTCCTCTGCTTTTCTCTCTTTCTCGTCACTCCAATTAGTAGCAGCAGGTGGCCCTCCCACCCTGAGCGTGGTTCTGTGTGAAACTCTCCCCCCCCCCTCCCCCCCCCCTCCACTGTTGCGAAGAGCTTATTCATTTAGATG
This sequence comes from Pelmatolapia mariae, assembly GCF_036321145.2. NCBI lineage: Eukaryota > Metazoa > Chordata > Actinopteri > Cichliformes > Cichlidae > Pelmatolapia > Pelmatolapia mariae. The sequence goes on from NC_086240.1 coordinate 13,450,392, forward strand.
GATTGTTTCCATCTCTAATGTTGTGGGGTCTTGACTTCACAGTATACAGCGCCTCGAAATGACTTTTGCAGCCATTTAGTGTTGGGTTCAAATGTTCAGACACATCTAAGCAATCACATCTCCCCCCTGTGAGTAAGCTCTTGGCTTGGTGTTGATAATGCATTGGTGTAAAAGGTGGATAGCGTTCACTGACTTCAATTAAAATCTAACAGAGTACACTTTGTACTTCAGTGCAGTCCTCAGCATTCATGTTCAGTATGTAAACTAAATAAAAAAGGATTTACTATATGATGCTAAACTGTGAAAAATAATGAGCACCAACACAGTTTTAACCTTGTAAACTTGAATTAAGCATTAAAGGATACAGTTAATCTTAAGTATACCCCCCACAGCTTCAACAGGCCAGGCAGATCAGCAGATGGGCCCGTATTTAAACTAATTGGGCACACATTATAATATTTTGAGTTTTAACAGCCAAAACTGAATTTCTTCACATCCTAAGTTTTCTACGCATCGAAGACTTTCATAACTGGTGAAATCTAATTAGTTGGAGAAAACGCCACATTCTGAAATAGGAAAAATGCCAGTAAGATGAAAACAAAATATCTTAGCTGCGCTCAGGTACTTTGAAATGATCTTACCAGCTGTGAAGACTGAATCCCATCATTGTTTGCATGGACGCTGAATCCCAGCAGTGTATCAAAGAGAGAAATTACCCCGGCTATCTCTTGTAATGCCGGCAGGATCAAAATCAGAACTTCAGACAACTTTCACAACACACCCCTGCAGCAAGTTATTAAACATCCACCTAAACTGTAGACGGATATTAAAGACTATAGACTGATGCTGTAATTATCTCAATGACCTGAGCTGTGCCACAGGTGAAAAAGAAATCAAACTGGAAAAGATTAAGTGTTAAATTCAATACTTTATAACAGCTCAAAATCAGGCTGTTTAAGATCAGGTCAATAGTTTTAATTCATTGTGAATTTTGAAAAGGGCAATCCATGACTTGAGACGCAGTACTGATGGAGTGCAGGCACAGTTTACGCCTCTGGTCAAATACACTGATATCAGCCACAACATTAAAACTACCCACTTAATGTGCGGTCAAAACAGCTTGGAACCACAAGGACACAGTCAGCACAGTCAGGGGTTTGCTCCAGGATGCTGGTAACAGATCCTGGTAACAGAGTTGCGGTCTTGGTTTGTTTGGGCAAATCCTGCAGATGTTTGATCGTATTGGTTTCTGGTGAGTTTTGATGCACTACGCTCCTTGTCAAGCCATGGTTTTGAAATGTGAACTATAACTGACATGGTTCAAATTATGCAAAGAAAATGACATAGCAGACTAAATCTATCACATTCTAACACGTCATAACTTATAGTCAAATAGTTATTAAAAAACCTTTTACACCAAAAAGTACTTAATCTAAAGAAATGCTCCTTTAAAGTATATTTTTAAAAATTGATGTTATTGAAGCATAATCAGCATACAATCGAGTCAAAGCTTTTTTAATGCTAAGAGAAAATAATTAATAAAAACTATACAAAAAATGTACACGAGACAGCCAAGACAGTTCCTTTGAGGCACTTCAGAGTTCACAATTAGCTGAATAACTTCCATTTACGATCACCAATTCACTCAAACTGATAACCCAAATGTCTATCTTGAATAGTACAGACTAAGAAAAACCATAACATTTTATAATTTTAAAAAGATTTAAAAAGATGTATATATCCAACTGTGGATGTTTGCACGGCAAAAGGTAAATAGGATCAGAAGCAAAATTATCACACACTTCCAAACAAAAACTATGAAACAGAGCACTGAGCCACACCGTCCATAGGCGCCCCCATTTTGGGTGTTGTGGATGGGAAAGAGTTGTTGAAGCTAAATTGAGACACAATCAGCAGGCAGAAATATGGCTTCCTGCTGAGAAAGAGCATTGTAGGTTCAATGTTTAGGTTGAGAGTGTTGATGCAGTTGCACTGTTCCTTTTAGGAAGATCAATCCATGGTTGATTATGATCATTCAGACAGAGATCTTTACAGATCATTGACGGATAGTCATAGTGGTTAGACATTTTTGAGATGGTGTTGGAAAATATGGTGGATCGAAATCAGAAAGTCTTGTCAGGTCTTTGCTTGATTTTTCCCTGTTTCTCATCTGCTGTAGATTTCTTTTTAGGCCTGCAACTTCTTCTTTTGTACTCTTCTTGTCCAGTTTCCTCAAATTTTTTAAGGACACTTTACACACCATGCTCGCGGATAAGTTTTCAGATTTTTGCACAGTACTGTAGATTAAACACAAATCAAGTTCTACATTCAAAGACAAATGTTTGTCACTTTCCAAAGATTTATAACAAGGCTGTTTTCAGTAACGTGCCAGACACTCATACCATATCTTAAAAGGGATAATTAAAAGTCTCCTGCTTCTTGCTTTTGTGTTTCTTGGATATGATGAGCACAGTTATTTTCCATATTTAAATATAAATGTTATTATCAAATAGAACTAAGCTGAATTTGTTTTTTCCAATAATACTTTGGTTCTTTGATATTTTGAATATGAACTTTGTCCTTTGAAAAAGTACACGATTCATTTTCAGTGCAGTTCTATTAGGTTGAATGTTCACTCACCATCAAGAGGAAAAGCTGTTCCAAATATCCAAGAAAGCCTACAAGTCACACATGCATAGAGCCACAAATGATTTATATTCATCACACCAGTGTGGGTACCCCTGGTAAATATACTTAATAGATTCCTAGTCCATCATTTGCATGGTCTGGGCTCCATTTTCTTGAGAAAAATCCAGGCAGAAGTCCAACAACCCTGGCAGATGCAGACTGAAGTGTTTGTCAAGTTCACACTTTGCAAGAGCCAGCTCAAAGTTCAGTTCATGCAGAATGAAATGAACCAAGTCATGTTCAGAGTTACAACACATCACAGCAAATGCCCAGCTGTGGGGGGGGGGGGGGGGGGGGGGGGGGGGGTATACAATGTAGTTTGCACCGACCCCGTGTGCTTCTGTGCATGGCTGACAATGTTAGGGCATGCTCCTAATGAGACAACGGATGGTGTCCTGGGGATCTCCTGCCAGATCTGGACCAGGGCATCACTGAGCTCTTGGACAGTCTGAGGTGCAACCTGGCAATGTCGGATGGAGCAGAAACATGAAGTCCCAGAGGTGTTCTATTGGATTTAGGTCAGGCGACCTCCAGTCAGTGGTATCAATGCCTTCATCCTCCAGGAACTGCCTGCATATTGACAAAGTAACACATTGTCGATACATTTCAACAAATGTAGGAAGATGTCATTTTAATGCCTAATAGCAGTCAGGGTGCTGTTGCTTTGCCTGTAGAGGTCTGTGCATCGCTTCATGTATATCCCTCCCCAGATCATTGCTGAAACCACCATCAAACCGGCCATGCTGAACGATGTTACAAAGCATAATGTTCTCTACAGCTTCTCCAGACACTTTCACGTCTGTCACGTGTGCTCCGGGTGAACCACTGGATGCCAGTGGTAGACCTGATAATTCTGGTGTTCCATGGTAAATGCCAATCAGGGTTCTGGCACTGCTCTTCCTGTTCCTTCATGCACAAAAGAGCAGATATTAATCCTGCTGACGGGTTAAGGATCTTCTGTTCAGTTTTCCTAAAATAAAAGTCTCCTGTAATACTTTTATGTCAGGAAGACACAGCAAACCCTCTGGCATTGGCATGCATTGCTGTGTCATCCTGGAGGAGCTGGACCACTGTAGTTTCCAGGTATCGCCTCGTGCTACGAGTAGAGACACTATCACAACAGTCAAAAAAGATGAGAAGGGAAAAAATGGGAAAAAATGTCAGTGGCCTCCACTTTTAAAACCATTCCTGTTTTTTGATGTCTCATTGTTAATTTCATTAATACAAAAAGTAGTTGAAACTGATTAACAACCTCCTCTCTTACTTAACCAACCAGAACAATATCCCAGACATTTAATTGACTTGATGCAATACCCTGATTTAGTGGGTGTCCCTTTAATAGTTTTGGGCAGTGTATGAACTTCTGACTGAATAAATTGAATGGTTGCTTTTGAAATTCATGCTTCAGTGGCTGGAAGCTTCCTTAGTTGGATTTTTAAAAGCTTTGGTTTAATAAATGCAGCTTTGTGTGTGAAGTTTGACAAGGCTATTCTTTGTTTGACAAAGAATTCTCTCATTACACGCCTATCTAGAGTTATTTAAAGTAATGGCACCAAACTCTTGTTCATTGTTGCTCGACTGCAAAGAATCTTTTAATTTATAGGCACAAGTTGATTGAATATTAGCGACTAGAATCCCAGCCTCCATTTATGATACTCGGGCGTTGCACTCAGTTTGAGAACCTTACTGTTCATCAGAAAGAAAGGAAGGGTGGTAGGTGACGTAAAATGAGGAATGGAAGAAGTAAGTCATTTGCTTTGACAAGTTCTCACCACAATCAGTCACCGTGTTACTGTAGTCACTCGCTTTCTGTAAAATCCATTCTTGCTGTCAATACCCCTGTTGTTCTTGCGGTCTGTTACACTGCCGCTGCCATTGATCAGTGTCAGCTGGACAGATTGCGATGTGAACATGTAAAAGGGAAACAAAGCTGTTGTGCCATAATGGAAAACAAAAAGGATGGTGTGTCACAGAAAAACAAAAAAAGGGGGGGGAAAATGAGTGATTGAGTTGTGTGTGGTGCACAACGCTGACCAAATACGGGTGTTTGTGTATGTACTCTGTCATGAAATGTTGCAGGAATATGTCAGATTCTGCAGGTCTATATAGATGAGACGCCATTTGTCATGCTCAGAAAAGACTGACAGCTCTTCACAGGTAGACACTACGTTTATCGACCTTGGACTTGGCTGATAGAGATGTTTCCCGAGTCAATAAATCCCATCTGTTACCTGCAGCTCCACTATGAGTCACAAACCCGACTGGGACCTGAATTTCAATCTCTTTTAATATATCTTTTTTCTTACACAGAAAATCAAACAAACAACATTTTACTGTGGTAGTGCTTTCACGCTGTAACTCTGTGGTTGCGTGTGTGTTTGAAAGAGGATCTCCTCCCGTCCCTCTGAACCTGGTGACTGTTATGACAGGACCAGGAGCTCACAATATTCACTACGACCCAGCCTTGTAGGAAACACTCACTAGTGTCCAAATTGTTAAGGTCTTTCGCAATTTTGGTCTCCTTTTGATTTTAAGATGCTACTGAGTTTGAGGAGGATGAAAAAGGAAAGGAAAGACATTGTTTTCCAAGAGCTTCTGCTCAATATAGAAGACATTCTGCAGCTGCAAGGACAAGAACTAAATTGCTCTATTAAAACCTCCTTTGCTATGAGAAAGTGACAAATGGTGCACCTCAACTATTCTTCAGAGGTTACGCAGCTCTAGAGATAGGTCACAGGCCACAGAAAATTAAAAGGGGAGGTTTTGAACAAACACAGTCTGAACTATGTCTCTCATTTCCTGCTGCTTTTTGTTGCTTAACCTTGTTTTCTTGTTTCACATGCTCTACTTCCTGCCCTCATGTGTTTTCCATCCCTGAGATTGCTCTCCCAACACTGCCCCTTTGTCTGAGGTCAGAGGGGCCATTGATCAGGACCTGAAAAGAAGGAAGCAGAAGAAAAATCTCACAACTAGTATTGACAAAAGAGCTATGGACCATCACAACTGAAAAAAGAATGTCATGGTCGCTGCACCACTCTGAAAATAAATATGAATTAATTTATTATAGGTCTTGAAGCACAGCATTTTGGAGAGGGCATGGTCAGCCTAGGTCTCACATCAATGATCAGCTGCTGGTAACAAAACATGATGGTAGCAAAAAAAAAAAAAAACTACTTCCCTGAAAAGAGTCGCCAACTCATGAACTGGAGTGAATCATTTGAAATGTTTCTTTGCAGTGTGATTAGAAGGAAACACAGAAATGAGCTGCAGCCGGACGAGCTATTTTTCAAACAGTATTGGTCTGCACTACACCCCAGGTGCTTGCAACAACCTACCTCTTCACCCTACCTCCTTGCCCATTCTGGTGATTTTAATTTTATTTCAGTCAGGGTTTAATAGTAGATCAGGCACAAAAGGTTTGGTAAGGCCCCTGAGTGCTGTAAATGACAAACAGATTTGTAGTTATATAGCACCTTATTACTCTATTTGAGTACCCAGAGCATTTTTTTTAAATCTCAAAAAGTAGAAGCCTTTACTGTTCACATCAACTAGGTGGATAGAAACGTAAAGTTCACCGGGGAAGATACAAAGGATAATAGTTTGCCATTTGTTGACTGTGCTGTAGACACTGAGTACACAAGACTCAGCTGTACATCTGCCTCTAAAGGATAAAGGTCACTCTTTCGAGGATGTCAATGTTCACATTTTGGACAGAGAAGACAGATGGTTTGAAAGAGGAGTAAATGAAGCCATCTATCTCCAATGTGAACGACCGTCTTTGAACAGAGGGGGTGGCTTACGACGCCATGTCTGTCTGCCATCTATATTTCAGTTTTGAGCTTCCTTCCCATGTGCCTCAATGCCCACTCACATCTTGCGTCAGTTGATCCCAATAAGTCACATGATAGGGTAAGGCAGAGTCTCCCAATGGTTTCACCTGAAACCTCTGCTGATAATGACCCACACCCCTTTTCACACCTTGGTTCACGTGGCGAGGTACATGATCAAAAGTGGGTCAATTATCCACTTAAGGGACACCTCCCACTAGAGCTTAAAGACTCTGGACTCGCCACCATTTGGTCTTAGAACCAAGGAAGCTTATTGGACTTCAAGAAACTCAGTTCAGTTGCTTTTCTTTCCAAACTCTTTAGAGTACCATGACCTGGATGACCGAGACCCTACACAGACATTTGACCTCAAAGACTTTTTCTATCCCTAAGCACTTTTAACCTGACATTCACACACACTTAACGATGGATGCATCAGGGGCAACTCAGGGTTCAGGATCTAGCCCAAAGCATACTTTAACATGCAGACTAGATGAGGCACTTATTGAACCACAAACCTTCCAATCAGTAAATGACTTTCTCTACTTCCTGAGCCACTCCTGCTACACTTATTGCAAGCAGCAGGGCAACAGCTCAGGAAAACAGTTTTCATAAAATTTGTCTGAAAAAAGTGAAAAAAAGATTTATCCAGGTACCTCAGGTAACTAATTGCTGGCAAGAGGCGTGTATTTGTTATTTGTTTCTCGTTTCCTGTTTTGAATTCTTAATTTAGATATTTAGATATAGTTTGAGTTCCTGTTCAGGTTTTATGTTCAAATGTTTCAAGATTTATATACTTGATTCTATTTCTGGATTATTTTGTGGTGATATTAAGCCCTTGTTTTTCAGTATTTACTTGTTACTTCTTACTCTAACTTAGTCTCTAATGGTTCCTTTTATAATTGGTAGTTGTTGTCTTCATCTTCACTTTGTTTCCTTTTGTTGCCTCATTCTGTTTATGCCTGTTCCCCTTTGTTCCCTTGTCTCGTACATGTTTAGTGTTGCATTTATGTCTTCCTTTATTACTTGCTGTCTTAATTTGAATGGCTGTTCTCTTCAGTGTCCTGGGCTTTTATTTCTGTCTGTCCTCCCCTGATTCCCTGATTATTTTCAACTTTTGTGTTCATTGGTGTTTCTCCTCTTAGCGGATGATTTGATGCCCTTGAGTTGTGGAAGCTCTTGTTACAAGATATTTAGAGAATCTTTTTTTCAGCACCCAATGCATAGCATCTCTTGTGTAATGGTTGTGTATTTTCTGTGGCTTTGAGATCAGTCTACAATAGTGTAGGTGAACTGAAGTGCTCCCCACTCAGTGCTCTAAAAAGCAAATTTATGCAGGTATTATGGCTTTGCAGGCAGGCTTTACTAGTAAATATCAGTTTGGGTCGTTACCATTTTACTACTGTTCATTGTGTTAGCCACATGTGAGCCACTGAAAGTGTGTAGCCTATATTTTACTTTTATGTCTTAGATGATCATTTAAAAGGCAAATATTGTCTTTCATTAAAGTATTTAAGTACTTTTAAGAATTTTAAGGATAATTATCAAATGAAATCATGCATAACCAATGTATATTTGATAGTAAATATGGTTAATATGGCTGTTTTTAACAGTTGTGTTAAGAGTGCTTCCCTTGTGTTGAAAGATAAAGGTGCGCTCTAGTTTTCTTTTTCTCTATACCCCCTTTATTAAACACAGTACACTACAGCTGCACCGTAGTATGACTGATAGTGGTTAAGTTTATTTTTTATCTAAAACTGATAAAGAAGTAAATGAAACACTTTAGACACCTTTGAAGTTCTGTCAAAGATATACAGTTCATGAGTTTGTGTAACTTTTTGGGAAAATCTGCACTGAAGGAATTTGGGACTATTAAATTTCTGTGAATCACATTTTTGCGGGGATAATTTTGAATTTAGGACAGTCCAGGATGAGAGGAACCACTGAGTGAAAGAAGTGAGTCTAGATATTTTCAGGTAAAAGAATGTGGGGGAAAGGGCATATATGGAAACAATGAATTCAAACATCAACTTTGCAAACAACAGTTAGTAGTAAAACTGAAAAACAATACAGAGAAACGGAACAACAGTTATTTTTTTTCTACTTTATTAAGCTACCTGCTGTGTATGTGCATGTGTGCAGCGTTACAACAGGTGGGTGATGCTACACATAAAATTGCAGCCCTCTTCTATTGCGTGGGAGTCACTGTGAGTCCTGTTAGTCAGAAAGTGCTCATAGGTAGACTATGTGTCCGTGGTGTCACGATGCAGCCTGCAGCTGGACAAGAACAGCAGGCAGCAGACTGAAGTAAGGTGAGATGATCTGGACATTCTAGTCATCAGATAGAAAGCAGAAATGAGATGAAAAATGACAAGTTCAGCACTCATAAGAGCAGATAACCACAATGTGGTCCAATATTCAGGAGTAGCCTACAACTAAATATCATACACATGGCACAAGAAAGCCTGCACTTTTTCTTCATAAGTGCAACAAGAACACAAGTTAAGGACCACAACGACACTGGTCTTGAATGAATTACCTAGAAAGTACAAATGTCTTCTTGCTGCTCGTGACTGCAAAAACCTGACAACTTAAAAAATGCTTCATTGTTGTGGGCAGCTGCTGGAATAGTCTTTAGCAGTGCATTAAAGTATACTCCAACGCACTTTTCAAATTGAGTTGGTTTATGTTTTCACTTGCTTAACTAATATCTATTTTCTAATCAGACTAAAAGGATTTTGATTAGAATATCAATGCAAATTGAGACCTGTGGAAAATATTTTTGCAAAAATGATTTATGAAGTTTTATTTATTTAGTTTTTTTCAATACTCAGAAGCAGATTTATGGCATAATAAATCAGAGCCTCAGACTGGCTGATACAGTATCATTAAACCATTGTTTGTAGTTGTATTCAAAACAGCTCACAACTATTTTTCTCCATCTGAGTCTCGAGGCAGATGGACATCGTTGACAGTTTGGCAAAACAGTAATGCTATTTATGCTATCAAATCAGCTTTAATGCTTTTCCTTTAATTTTTTTTGATAAATTGTGTTTTTGAGCCACTAATCCATATTATGATTTAGCAATAAACAACAGCGCTGACATGACAGAAACTAACGTCCTGTTTGGTGTGTCTGTAGAAACTGTACCATACATATTTGTCAGGCCGTTTGAAGTAAATAAGACTGGACAGGTATAAGTTACTTTGTGAAAGGAGCTTGTTTGAAGACTTTTTTAGCACATAATTAAGCCTTTGGAGAAAGAAACTAGAGATTGTGTGACCATGCATAATAAATAGGCCTGCCTCCTAGCTCTACCGCCATGCCTGAATCAGTGATGCCAGATGCCCTAGCTGACAACTCAGTTAGCATGATAATCATAAGATCAATGAGTGGTAAATGATCCAGTGAAAGACATACCCATCATCTTAGCACATCTCTGCAGGGAGAAGGCTAGGATGTGATACTCATTCGTGGTCTGTTTTCACATTCATTTTTGTTTGTTCATGAGGGTAATTTTTCAGATAGCAGACTGAAATATTCCTTAATTTCTGTCATCGCATGAACAATTTGGTCTGCACCTTAATAAAAGTATGTATTGTTGATTTCATATATATATTTGAACTTATTCAAATTAAAATTTTGCAATAGAACCAACTTAATCTCCGTGCACAGTTTTTCCAACATCTTATTTACAGTGTAACAGGAGTGCTGACGTAACCATGTCTGTGAATGTATTACTGATCTTACAAGAGACTGCTAATACACTTAGGGAAACACATCAGCTATGGCTCCCCTGATCCCACTGTGTTGGTCGTAATCATAGAGCCCCAGAAGGCCACTGGGAGAAAGAGGGTGACCTAAAGTGAGCTGACAGGGGACAGAGTGTGACTCTAGTATGCTTCGTCACACTGCACATCTTCCTACTATTTGACATGGACTCTCTGCCAGAACAGATAACACTAACCACAGAGCAGAGAAGTAATGTGCCAGATGAACCACAGTATGGTACACACACATATACACTCTACCACTGACCTGTTTTCATCACTGAGTATATTCATATATACATGAAGAAATTATTGCAAAAACTGCTTTCCTATTTAATTTTTTAAGAGCGTCTTTCTATTGACCAAAAGTTTAACCTCTTAAGCCCCAAGCCTACCTGATCTCCTGCCTTTTGCCCCCGTATCAGGGGGCGTTGGGGCTTAAGAGGTTAAAGGTACAGGAAGGTACAGAAATTTGTACATGTATATTTTCATTATCCCCTTCTCACTGTCTTTCTCCTACTCCACCAACACTCACTTTTTACTCACTCTCGTCCTTATTTCCATCTCCTTCCCTTCCTCTTCGACTCAAACCTAAATACCTTAATACATGAAAATGTACATAAACATGCTTATTTATTCCTGATATTGTCACAGTACTTATTGTCAGCAGATTAGACATCCAATCCAGTTCCACAGCTGAAAATCGCCAGCTAAACAATAACAACAGCTCGTTCTAAGCTAACATTACGCAAGCTAATGTTAGGCTTAAGTGTCTTAAAAACCACACTTCCTTCTAATAAACAGTTTAATTACATTGTCACAAGTGTCTGAGTCCAACACTGTTAGACCCACTACAAAGAAATGTTTCACTAATGCCAACTAACAGCAGCTAACAGTGGATAAAAGGAGCTAACAGAAGCAAAAACAGAAACGCGAACAGAGAAGTTCAGAGCTCACCTCAGTATCCCTGTAGTGGGACAGAAGTGGGCTTCGCTGACTTATCAACATGTATCAAACTCCTTTCACAAAGTTTTACAGCATCTTGCAGAGTAAATAGATGTGGACACCCACCATAATGACCCTGCAGTCATATTGACAGCTGAGGTTAACAGCGGACTGACAGCCTGCACTCACTACAGATGAACCTGCATCCACCTTAGCTATGATTATGTACTTATATTGAAAGACCAAAGAAAACACACGACAACTCCGACTACAATCTGCAAAGAACTTACATCTAGTGGTGTAATTTTACATACTGTACCTTTAAAACTGGAGATAAGTTGTTTAAAATTCAAGACCAAGAGCTGCCAGAGAGGTTAAGACTATTGGACTATTTAAATTATATCAAGCCCTAGTACAGTTGATAGAGTACAGATTTTTAGAAATATATACACATGTGATTGTGCTAATGGTAATTTTATTTGAGATGCAGAATTTAAAATTAACCGATATAATGAAAAGTCATCATTCTGTAATATCATTGTAATAAGTTCAAGACCTTATGCACAGGAAGTCATTGAGGTTACCATTGTAAATACAAATTGTTATGGTCAAGGCAGGCTTGGATTTTGCTCTTTCCAGTCTATCTCTAGTCTCACATGAAGTTACCGGCCTACACACACTCTGCCTCCGCTCACCTTGCCACTCTGGATATTTGTCTGTAACCTCTCCTGTGCTCCTGCTCCACAAACAAGTGAGGTTGTTGAAGCAGACCACAACAATCTATCCGAGCTCACCTCGGCCACTGCTAATACGTCTGTCCTCTCTAAAGCCCTCTGGCTTTAGAGAGGACAGACGTAGTAGAATGTGACACTCACCACCTCCCAGTTAATTCTAGTTTACTGTTCAATAAACACAGTAAATGTGAGTCATGTGATCTCAGGAGGAGTAGTATTAAAAAGTGATGTTTCTGTAATAAAGGCTTGTTATTCCCCCAGACCTCACTGTAAGCTGACGAACCATCTTGAAGAAAGGATTATACGAAAGGTTCACAGTTGGATTATAAAATGAGGAGTACGGGAGGATTAACTATAGCCAAACAAATGCGATATGAAAATTGGATTTATAAGACTTTTCTTCTGTGCTCGTTCTGTCGTGTTGGATTACGGATGTCACAGAACCTAGTGGACTTAGTACTTCCTCATCTGGTCTTCAACCATCACAGATGGAGAAGAAATATAGAGATTGGCCAGACAACTATCTTCATTTTTCTCTCTACAAAATCAGTCGTAGTCATCCAGCAGCAGCTTTTGATTATCTTTAGTGATTTATGAAGTGATTTGTGCACTCGTGGCACTCATAATTTAAGGTTTTAATGTGATTGAGCTGCATGCTTTGCCCCTGCTTAAATCCTTTATTAAATATCGTGTTTGCATTTGAATTCTAAATTGTGAACATTTACATTTAATTTGTGGGTTCTTCGTTTAACAGTTAAGGTTAAAGGTTACGTTTTTTTCAGGTTGTTTTAAGATGCATAGATAAAAGGTCCTTGGTGTCTATGTTCCTCATCACTCAAGTAAAAACCAAGAAATTCACCAAGTGTACAGATATTTAAGAGGAGAGCTGCTGTTAACACGTGTTTTATACATGTTTTTCTTACCTCCACCTCCCATCCTTAACACCCGATGTGACGTCCACCCTGTTGTTCTCTCTCTAAAACCTTTCACACCCAATAACTAGGGCAAAGTTCAGTTATTCAGTACAATGCTTACATTTTCTAAGCCATATACTGTACATGGTTGTATATTTATATGCTGTACTTCAACAGGCTTTATCATTAGCTCAATCACACGTGAATATTATTACTCTGTGTACTTCAGTTACCATCCTGCTTCTTTTTCATTACTTCTTTTTAGCTCAATTACATATAAATGCCCTGTGTTTATGAATCACAGCATATTCAATATATCTTCTTTTATTCAAAACCATACATGGTAAAGTCAGAAATTCTCACATTTCTCTGTCACTCACCATGCATGCACACACACGCTCTGTTGACTTGGTGCTCTCACTCACACAGACAGAGCCAAGGACGCACCGTAGTCATATCAATGCTCTCAGAATCTAGGTGAAAAAGTCAGGCAGCAAAATCATTCCATTACTCAAACTACATTTTCTTGTTCATTATATTGATTCGGTTCTTGATTATACATTGATTACAATAAAGCATGAGTAACAATTAGCAAAATGGCATCTAGATAAACTCTGCTTTAGCACTCTGTACCACTTTTCCTATTAAAAGGATGGATGTTAAGTCCTTTTATTCCACTTTAGGGTAAAGATAAGCCCAGGGTTCGCAATCTCTTTGACACTCCTGGGGTAATCCCCTTTAGGAGGAGAGATCCAAGCCCTTTAAACAGGTCCAGGGGTCACAGGGATCTAATAGACCAAAGCTCAATATACATCAGCTGATATACATCAATAAATGTCAACCTGCTCTTCATACATGTTGTTATTTCCATGCCCCAGCCTCCTTCTCTCTTCCTGTTTGTCATTTCTTAGGTTCCATGCCTGAAAGCTGCTGAAATCCTCAGTGAGGCCTTAAAAACTGAAGCCTCAAGCCTGGTTACTCATTTATCAGGCTTCATTACCAATAAATATTGTTTATTGCTTGGGGTTTTGGTCTTTCCCTGTGGTAAATAAGCATTTACTAGGCTGGGAGGCGAACTGATTGTATAAAGTTGGGGTTTTCAGTGTGCTGAAAGCTGATGATGTGCATCTTATCGTTAACATGGTATTAGGAGGCTAACTAGATAATGACTCACTCCTCACAATGGGAAGCAAATTAAGATTACCCATCAGCTAATGGGCCATCTTTGGACCTGATGTTATTTCCTCCTTCTCAACATTACGCCATGTGGCCTGATAGATAACTCTTACAGGGTAATTTCTCTGTCTATGTTTGGCAACAGCACCCTTCGGTGAAAACTAAAATTGCTTTGTGGAGCTTTTTCTTTCCCCGGATGAAAGTCCGCAGTTATGCTTGTTAAGCCGAGGTGGGAGGTGAAAGGCGGAAAAGCCCAGGTGCCGTCAGTATCATCAACAGTTCATTTGGTGTGTTCATTGTGCCTTTGGATGATGAATCTGAAAATCATTAATAGGACGGTCCTGTGTGTGGAGGAATGTGGAGACATATGGCTGCCAGTGCGCAGGTCCGCCAGACTCATAAATCACCAGTGACAACGGATAATGAATGCAGGCCCATCAGAGAAGATTGGTTTGCCCATCTGTATATACGCTCTCTAAAGTAATGGCAGAATTTATATTTACAAGAAAATCAGTGTTCAACATGAGCTACGTGTGGCAGCATGGATAAGCAAAGACCAGAATAGCAAACATTGTCACAAGTACAACATGAAGCCCCAACAAGCACAAACACAGACTAAAAAACTTACAAACACATCTTTATTTTAATATAATACACATCTACTTGTATTATTCCACTTTCTGCATTTTACATGTTCTTTTCCAGATTTTTCCTCACTCTGCTTTGCCTTCATTACTGATCTAGTGTTCTCAGCACATCTGGCCGCAACAGCCAGACAGATGGTTAGTAGATGAGTCCTTTCTCTAGTCCGGGGATTTAGCCAGGTGTTCCGAACTTACTTCAGGAATAGATTCGTGCTATCAAATCCCAGAAGATATTAGTAAGGGCCTCTAGGCAGCACCTTGGAGGCATCAGTGTCTGGTTGCTGAGTCCGAATATGATTGCAAAACCTTGAGGCAATATTCAGAGGCAAATTAGTTTTGAAATGGAGGCTAATATTATACCGCAAGTTGTCATATACTGTTAGAAAAAAGTGACAGATTAAAGGGGGAATTTCGGTGAAGTTCATATAGTTAGTTAATGAGCCATTTGAAGAATTTACCTGCACAGTCAAACCATGCACACTAAGACTACCTTCTAATGACTTTGCAAATGAAGCATCAACAGGAAGAGGTTTGCACTGTTTGACTTCATCTATATTTCTTTATCTTCAGAAAAGAAAGTTGAATTCACTGTCAATCTTTCAACCTGAGTATACAACGTATCGCTTTCTCACTCCTTCGCTCTCACACACACACTTGCATGCAGATACACACTCAAGTATACACAATTTCACTTGAAATCCCTACCTAAATTATGCTGCAACTCTGGGGGCCTGTGAAACTGCCAAGCTGATGGGAAGGCAGGAGGGGATTGTGGGTAATTTCATGTCACATTTCCAGCAAACGAATGTCTCTTTGGACGGATAATAGCCTACAGCACGCGCTGACAGAAAAGGCAAAGTCACAGTGCACCTTTTCATCAAATAGTTTTCCAGAGACGGGTTTATGAAGATTTTTCTGAGGAGGAATTTTCCACATTTATAAATTAGCATAGGCACATAAAAATTGGTTGTTTCCCTGAATATTGCTTCCCTGGTTTTAGTGCCTCGGCTAATAATATACTGAAAGTGGTACGTGAGGAGCCTAAAAAACAACCAAGGCATCCAAACAACTCCTATCGTCTTTTTTATATTTTGTTTGGCACGTAACCTCTTTATATGTGCACATCACACCTATTCACACCACTAGTGGGTTGTTTGCTTTATGTAATTCATAAAGCCCTGTTTTTTTTAGTAGTTCATTTTTAATAGGGTTCTTGTTTAGTATTTCGTGGGGTTTGGTTCCTTTTTGTATTTTATGATGTTCTTTTAGGGTTTCGAATATTCTTACAGTCCCAGAGTTCCCAGTGTTTTCTCAATGTCAGTGCCTTCTTCAGTCTTTATCTTTCCGATTCTCACCGCCTTTTTATTTTAGTAATTGCTTTGCCTTCTGTGTCTCCGGTGCTTTTACTTCCTGTCTTTTCTTGCCTCCTTTATGACCATTATCTGTGGCTTAATCGTTTCCACCTGTGTCTCGGAGTTTAATCAGTCCACTATTTAAATGCACTCTTGTCTTTTACTTTGTCCGATCGCCTGCTTTTGCTCCTGTTTTTCTCTCGGCATTTATCATTCCTGCTGCTCCACCTGCTTTTCATGGATTATTGTTTTGTTCTTTCTTTTTTTTTCTTCTGTTTTTCACTCTGCTCCGCAGTGTTTCCTTCATTTGGGTCCCCTAATACTTTCTTCCAGTTCAAAACATACCACACATATCTCCGCTTTCATTTTGGGAGAAAAAAAAAAAGACAAATTGCTAAAAAAAAAGAAGCAATTTTTCAAAACAAAAGTCATCTCCATCTTCCTGTGCTTTTATTGATAGGAATGAGGCAGGAAAATGCAAATGTCCTGAATTTCAAAAAGAGTTTATATGCTATCTCTTCCCACCACCAGCACCTTTATTCTGTATCTAAGCCTATGACTGTGTGCTTGCAACAGAGACAGGGTAGATATTTTGGATAAATTTGGAACCTGATAAAATGGATAGTGATTTCTCTATTTCCCAACCAGAAGTCAAAACTAGCAGTTCTTAGGAACTAGATCGGGGAATAAAATTACTTGATTTAAGCTGCAAGATCTCCACACCAGTCTTCTCTACTGAAATCTGAGGATGTCTAACAGGACTTCTTTACCTGTTCCAAATACATTTGTGTAAAACTAACAGACCTAAAACTGAAACGTATGCTTCTGAACTATTAACAGCAGCAGCAGACTTGTTTTATTATTCAGCACTGCTCGAATAATAAAAGCTTTATGCAAATGTGAAGCTTTATCAACATGCTGTGAAATATTAGCATTTTGCTGCTGGTGTGAGACAGGAACATAAATTTCTTTTGAATAATCCGCAATCCCGAACCTGCCATTAGTTTTTGCTGAGCTATAACAATGTCGTCCTATGTCCTCTTGCTGTCAGGTGACAGATTTCAGCAACGAGGGTGATGTGCAGAGCTGTAGCTACTACAGAGGGATAAAGCCAGAGTGAAAGGGAAAGTTTACAAGATGGTAGTGAGATCCGCCATGATGTATGGTCTGGAGACGATGGCGCAGGAGGTGGAGCTGAAGTTGTGAGAGTTGAAGATTAGAGAGACAGCTCAGGTTGAGCAGCTTGGAGATAAAGTTAGAAAGGAGAGGCTGAGATAGTTTGGACATGTGCAGAGGATAACAGATAATGGATATATTAGACAATGGATGCTGAAGATGGAGCTGCCAGGCAGGAGGAAAAGAGAAAGACCACAGAGAAGATTTGTGGATGTAGTGAAGGAGGACATGCAGAGGGTTGGCGTGTCAAAGGAGGATATTAGGGATGAGATGAGTGGGAGGCAGATAATCCACTGTGGCGACCCCTAAAGGGAACAGCGGATATAAGAAGAAGGAGGAAACAGTAATGCATCATTTTTGCACACTTTCTAAACTTTCTTCCATCCTTTGTTCTCTTCAAAAGAGTTTAGAATTTGTTTTTCTGTCTCTTTTTTTGCTGGTCTTTTTTAGATTTCTTGTTTAGAAGTAAAGAGTTTTGTGATCTAATCTGAGCTGCCTACAGCCTGTGATCCTCATACTCTATTCCACCACCTTTACATTTCCTCATATCCTGCATTTCTCCTGCAGTTATGCCCCTACCACACTGGGTGGTTATCAAGGCCTTGTTCTTATTCAAGCATTAAAGAGTAACAAGAGAGGTGAGGACTGACAACACTGACGCATTGTTTTGGTCTGCTTTAAATTAGTTTGGCATCTTGACAGGTCGAAAATTGGAAATGTCTAATATGACATTTTTTGCCATCCTTTCCTTCAAAACCCCGCACTGCCATCTGAAACACACAATTGCTGACATGTAAAAATTCAAGCACGTTACTCTTCGATATGAACATGGCCGTGGTATTTGTTTCATTTAATCAGGAAAAGTGGGAATGCTTTGAACTTGCACAGTGGTAAGGAGAAGAGAAAAATAAATGGGGAGAAAATAATTCACCACGATGGCTGTAAGCCACATGGTTTCTTCATAAAGAACATAGAAATATGGCAAGATTAAATTACTCCGCCTCCACCTAATAGGGAGTGAATGTGTTAATATATGCAGTGGCATTGTAAAAACAGTATTAACTCAATTAATTCTGTCTGAAAACAACATTTACAGGTACATTTAACTTCTCTTGACAAATGTTTGGCCAGTGTTGTTGAAAACCAACTGCATCATTTTGAAAAGTCCTTGACAAGTAAAAATAAATAGACAGCATTCATCTTACCAGTAGGTACGGTTGTGTTTTCTCTGAAGATTTGTCACGCCCCAAGGTGTGTACGCTGTTCTGTATTTCAAACTTCCGAAGCAAATCACATGTCATTCAAAAGTTGTGCTCGCTGAACAATCTCTCATTTCCACACAGTAGAAATATCCTCCCCTTACTTTTGTGATTATTTCTTTTGATTTAAACCCGAAAGGTTTACATCAAAAGCTAAACTGCGAGTAATTGCACCTAGAGCATCCATCACTGTGAGGGCTCTTAGGGCATCATGTTTGGTGGGTCAACCTTAAAAGCCTGGGATGAAGTCCTGTCCTTGCATTAGGTTGTCATGGATACTTGGCCCTAACATTCACTCTCACCATCAGCCACCTCACCGACCTGAGAAGAAAGTTGGCTTTGCTACTTAAGCCTTCATGCTGGTACAGTGTCTCCATCTCTGTGCTTGCTTGCTTGGTGCACACTGGCAAATCAACACCAGTAAGGAAGCTGTTTGGCTGAAAAGACCCAGAGAGCGAGATGAGCAAGTAAGCGCAGAGCGCTGAGGGATTTGCATAAAGTATAGTCTTGACACACATTTCACAGTCGTTACATCAAACAACTATCAAACACGCACTTTTATCACCTTGAGCATGTCAATAGCGGCTTCAGAGCTTTGTGTTCTTACGTAACAATTCTCATCCGTCTCATGCTTCATTAAATAAACAGTCTTGAGTGGCAGCCTTGAAAATATCCTGCAGGCAAACAAGGCAAGTTTGAGTGAATTTCCCTAAATAGTTGCAGTTCTGGCACTCTTTAAGAACACACAGAGCTGTTTGGGATCATGAACGTGGTCATTAATCAGAACTGCTGCACAGAAACAAGACTAGTATTCTATATAATGCAGTGTAAATTAATTTAAATTAACTTTCCTCTCCCTCCAGCTTAGGTTGCAAGGAGAGGAGGCTTTATGTAGACCGTATCCGTATATGTTGGTGAAAAAAAAACAACCTTGGTCATTAAACAGTTATTCTTGTTTTTATGAAAAAGCTCACATTAGGTGATTTGTTCACTGACTTCTGTTTAAGCAAATTAGGGGAAACCCTGTTGCTTTCTGTTGCAAAGAGGATTTTTTTTTCTTTGGTCTCTAATAGTAGCTTCATCGCCTCCATTCTAAGAAAATATTGTCTCTTCTGCAAAATCATTATTAACATTGGATTGGTGTGATTTGTAGACAACAACAGCCCTTTCATGACTGCAATTTCTGAGAGCCTACTGGAGTTTAATTTGAAAGATTAATGGTTGTATAACTCTAATTATGTGAGGTTGCGGAGAAAAGTAATCACCACAGGAAAACTGCATACATATTCATTAATGCCCATCAGAAAGTTAGTTACGGGAACTCTGAAAGTACTTTAGGATAGTTCCTAAAATGAAGATAACTGTATATGGGATAATGTAATCTCTCTGCACAGGAAACTGGGGGAAGACAAGGGTGGTATCTACAAGCGTGTGTTAGAGCCATTGTTGAGAAAAGATAAATAAATAAAGGAGGCAGGGCAGGAGTGGTAATATTGTGGAGGCAGAAAACTCACAGATTTAAGCAAGAAAGATATGAAAACAATTTTGACGTTTCCTGAGATTAAAGTGGTAAATGTATCCGAAAAAGCTAGTATATTCTCTAAGACGGTAAAGTAATAAATTTGCAGTTTGCAATTGTTTTTTGTTTTTTTGAAAAAACCACATACTTCACTTTTCAAATGCAGTTGGTAGAATGATTCGTGTTAAGGATGGTCACTGTGTTTGCATCATAGTGACGTGAGACTGGCTTTATCTATTTGCATGGAGCTCAAAAAGAGAGATCGACTTAGGGGTTCACCATAAAAGTGTCTCTGGTTTGAGATCTGTAATGTGGGGGTAGGGAAGATGTTAGGCACTGATTGCCAGGAGGCAAGGAGACAAAAGATCGAGAGGGAGGAAATGAAGAGATGTACGAGTGAGAAGAGTGGGCTGATTTAATAGCGATTGTGCTCGGTCCCGAAGCTGTCGGCCAATTCCATCTAAATGAAGATTCTGATATCTGGCACAAGTTTCAAAATAGAAAGTAGGAAGAGTGAAAGAAGGAAATACATTTGCAAAGGCACACTAGTGACAAAAGAAGCTGGAAAATCTTTACATAATATTCAGATGACTGTAATTGCTAGAAATCCCTAAATAGCCAGGCAATCATATTAATGTTGACATGTATATCACCCAGATCTGTTATTCTCAGAAGGTAAGCAAAGTCACAGACACAAAGGCACTTCCATCTACATCTACAAGCTCAGGATCTTCCCTTTCCACCTTTACTGTTTTGTGTTTGTTGTATTCAGTATGCCAACTTATGTTTAATTACTTCTGCTCGCTATAAATACATTCATTTTTGTTTAGCAGGATGCTATTTCCATACAAGCACAGACACAATTTACACACAGAAAGTCTTTTTAAGCTTCTTTGATTGAAAAGCGCTGCTGTCCTAGTAATCTTAGTAACAACCACACAGCTTAAATGTTCCTCTTTGTTGCCAGTATTTTAGCATCCCTTCCACCTGTGTCGTTCTGTTTTTAGCCCTCTTAGGATGTGATGGCTAAGGCTTGCAGTGATTGCATCAGGCTTTAGTATCTATCTAGTGGCCATTTTCATCAACAGAGCACAATAGATGAGAGAGTGTTGATACTGAGTGTCCAAAGAAGGTGAGCGTCTGTCTCATTTTTTATCAGCATCCAGTTCCCATAGCTAATACACCACTTTAGACAACAGCTCGAAGAATTTCTCTAATCACTACTATCAAATGTAACAGATGGGATGTGTTTGTGGGCATAACCCAGATAGTATAGGATTGTCTTTCTTTTATGATGACTAAAGCCACATATCAATATTAAAGGTGATTTATTAAAATGTATGCATGAAGAATCAAGGTTTTTACAATTCTAATGACCTTGAGAGTCAATATTTGGTATGACCACCTTTATTCTTCAAAGAAGCCTCTTTTCTCTTCCTGTAATTTCTTTTAGTAGTCTTCAGGAATAGTTTTCCAGACCACTCGAAGCTGGGTGCCTTTTTTTCCATTCTGTGTCACGGTGATCCAAGACTGCTTCCATAGCGTTGAGATCTGGACTCTGGAGATCTGGAGGCCAATCCATGATTGACAGTGTTCCACTCTCTATTTTTTTCTATCCAGGTATTTTTTTTACTGCATTGGCAGTGTGTTTGGCATCACTGTCATACTGAAAAATAAAGCTGTTGCCATTCATACTTTCCAGATGAAACTCCGTGGTTGATCAAAATCAGATGGTACTTTTCTGCATTTATAATTCCATCAGTTGTGACAAGATACCAAACACCACTTGCTGAGATGCAGCCAAAAACAATGACAGAGGCTCCACCATGTTCTACAGATGGCTGGAAACACCCACTGATGTACCTCTCTCCTGACCTCTTCTGTAGATATTAAACGTTGAACCAGGGATTTTGAATATGGATTCGTCACTCCATAAGACTGCGACTGATTTTCAGTCCTGTTCTTGTGTAACTTGGTGTAGTTCAGCCTTTTTATTTCCCAGTTTCCCTTCCTTAGGAATGGCTTCTTGACAACCACCCTTCCACTGACACCATTTCTGATGAGCAGATGAGTGGATGATCAGCAGAAGGGTCAATGCATCTCTGAGGTCCTGTTTCATGTTTTTGCTCGATTTTTTTCCTGTATCTTTAGATACTGTTCGTCTGCTGTAGATAGTCTTTTAGGCCTCCCACTTCTTCTTCTTGTCCAGCTGCACACTGCATAGCAAGTGATCAGCTAATAGCTCTTTGCCTTGCACTTTATTGGTGCAAAAAAACCTATTTTATGCCTGTCAAACTGTGTTATCTTTGGAATTTTTCATACAATCAACTAAAGAAATGTGAAGAGAAAAAAATGTGTTTTTGTGACAGGCCAACACCCCAGGCTTGGAAAAGTATTGCTCTAGACCAGTGTTACAGAATACATGGCCCAAAATGTTGTTCGTAATGCATTCAGTTAAGTTACTCAATGTGAGTAACGTATTCTGAATACTTTGGATTACTTGATATATTGTAATGCTTCCTACAACTACATGAATGTACTATTGCTCTGTGATTTATTGCTATTACTGAAGGTTACTCGCCACCAAGCTAACATTGTTAGCTGGTGTTAGCTGAGCTTGGTTCATAGACTGCAGCTAGCAGGTTGTAATGCAGCCTTCAGTAATAGTAATAAATCACACAACAATAGTACATCGAAGACTCTGAATGCATAGAATTACCAAAATTAGAGAGGGGATAGCCTAACATATAAAACAGGAAAAGACCGCCGTGTAATCCATTTATTTCAACAATGTAACTGTATTCTAATTATCACCTTTTTAAACGGTAACTGTAACAGAATACAGTTACCCATATTTTCTGTTTTAATACGTAACGCTGGTATATGTATTCTGTTATTCCCAACCCTGCTCAAGACCAGATTTTTTTTAAATTACAGGAAAATCTGTCTCCTTGAAAACAAAATATAAAGAAAAGAAAGGTGGCTTCAGACTTTTGCAAAATATGCTAAGCTGTCCCCTGCAGTCATGAATGCATGACTGTGTGCTGTCTCTATCTTTTAGCAATGAGGCAATGAGGACGGGGGAATAAATGAGCTGAGAGGCACCAGAGCTCATGCTTTGTGATTTAGAAAACGCAAAACTGGTCATACATCATAGTCACTCTATAGAGCTGCTGGTGACCCATGAAATGTCAAAAATCTGACAACTTTTCATAAAAATCACCCACTGTGCTGCAAACTAACGTATAAACATATTTGTCAGGATCAGGCACCTGAGACATGTTTAAGATGTTGAGTTGAGCGCCTTGCTACTTTGTACCGTATAATGTATATTTATAATTTTGTTGCGTTTGATAAGAGATGATTATTCATCCCATATTTGGGAAGTTCTTTAGCCCAGTGATGTGCAGGGTGACTGTCCATTGCATGCTGGAACGAGGGTCCTGTGGGTCTCTGCACATCAGGCTTGATGTTCAATCTGAATGTGATTTGGGTGACTTGGAGACCAACACCCCGGGGGTCTGTGTGTGTCAAATTAACATCCACGTGAAAACCAGAGCCGAATGTTATTTTCTTCACCTGTCAGTGGACTTACTGTTGTTGCTGATCAGTGTACTAAAGTAACCCTTCAAACTTTGAAGCAGTTAAACTGAAGGAAAGTTAAACTTTGAAGCAGACAGAAGCATCTCACTCAGACTGATAATATACAAATTAGCTGAAAATTGACTTCACAATCTCTGCATCAAGATTTTTTTTTTAACTTTAGAGCAGATATATTACATGAGGAGCAGCAGTAAAATCTTCTCCTAGATAATGTGTTTTTTAGATGATAAATTGCCTGTAATTTGGTTATTAGTTTTCAGCAGCTTGTGAGCCTGACAAGAATCGAGTACAACCATTTATTATGGACATAGGGAAATTATGTTTAATGAAATATTTGATGCGATAGCTGACTTTTTCTTTCAAGAGCTGTTTTATCAGAATGTAATTTCAAATAGTAGGACTATAATAAATAATAATAATAAATAGATGGAAGAAACCCTGTGGAAGAATACATTTTTGTATCTTTACACTTTATTGCTCTTCAAAGCTGTTTTTTACCTTCAAAATAAAGGAAAGATAGACCAATTCACTCCAGGTCCAGATGACAGAAATATAATAAAATACCTCAAGTGTAGTCTGAAGTTGTTTTTTCCTGAGTGCAGCCTGAATCCAATTTACAATATTCCCTCCATGGTCTACCAACTCTATTGTAACATGCCCCTTTTACAGCATTGGTATTTTGGGTATATGGGTGGTCTCCAGTTGTGTGTGTTTGTGAGATGCCCATTACTATTTACTTCTTCCATCACATGTTGCATTACAATCTGAACAACATAAGCTAGCTAGATTTTGGTGTTATATAAATAATTTAATTTAATTTGTGAACATAATTTCCTAACTAATGGTCAACATGGGACAGGGAATTGTTATTGTTGGGTACTGCCACTACACTTACTGAGGACTTTAAAAAGACTAACCACTCTCATTAGAAATGTGTCTCTTCCACCTGATAGGATACATCCAATTGGAAAACATCATATAGGGATAATATTTAAGATGCTTTAGCTCGCCCTCCATTACTGCACATCTGCAAACCACATTGCAACCCACCACCAACCTAATTTTCACTGTGTGCTTAATTAACTGGTGTCACAATTAGGGATGGGTATCATTTAGGTTTTATCCGATACCAGTGCCAAACCGGTACTTTTGAAACGGTGCCAGTGCTTAAATGGTGCTCGAACTGGTGCTTAAAGAATGGAAAACACAAACTTTGTCCAAAAACCTCTCATGTTTAGCTGTTTTTTTGTAAAAAGATAACAATGTTAGCCTTTTCTGCAGCTATAGGGCATATGTGGTATCACTCTTGGCTGGAAGCAGTGCTTAAACAATGGAAAAAACACAAACTTTGTCCAAAAACCTTTCATGTTTAGCTGTTTTCCACTTTTTCTTTGGTCATTTTAGCCTTTTTGGCCAGGGTGAAGGGAGTATCTGCCATCAAACAAGAAGACAGCTGCATGTAGCTACGACTGTGTTTGCTAGTTCACCTTACATGCATTAATTTAATAACGTGGTTAGCGTACTCAACGTAAATTACACACGAACAACATCAAGCTACTCACGCAGAGAAGAACGGCTGCTGCTGTCATCATCATCCGTCATCATTTCTGCTACACTGGCAGGGCTAGGGGCCAGGACTCTCCTCTTCGGGTTCTTGGGGGATGTTGCTAACTCCGGGTCCGATAACAGGCACCACACCCGCAGTAGATGTGCTCGGTGTGAGGTCTTGCAGCAAGCTATCAAATACGGTGCATTTCTCGGCTTTTAAAAAATGCTATGCGTCGCCAGGTGTTTCATCAGATTCGAGGTGTTACCTCCTTTGACAGTATCACCTTAAAGCACTTGTTGCAGGCTGCTGAGTTTGCATCTTTTGCTTTGAAGTACAGCCAGACTTTTGACCGCTTCGTCTTGGGCATTTTTAATCTGTAGCTCTGCTCTAAAAGAACGTACGTACCTGGGCCCGCCTACTATCCTTGGAAAGGTAAAATGATTGGCTAGAATCCAAAGTGTATGACATCTCAGGAAAATAAAGCACCGAAATCTGCGCTGCTTTTTGGTCTGCTTACTACCGTTTATGTCAGAACCGGTGCCATGATGGCACCGGATACCGGTACCCATCCCTAGTCACAATTGATATTGATGCTGTCTCTTCTGTCATGGGGTAAGGACAGAAATGTCCCAGATGCTTTCTTTTGAAAATAAGGGACCTGCATTTTTGTCACATACTGGCTGATTGGATTATAATATATATTAGAGGGTACCCAGGTGTTCCTAAACAAATTCTCAGTGAGGGTGTACATGCTGTGAAACTAAAGCTTTAAAAAAATGTAACAATTCTTTTTGCTTTGGGCAATATTTATCATAGCGATTCATCTAAAAAAAAGCAAAGAAAAGGATTGAGAAGCTGGAATCCCAAAATATCATCCTTGAATTTATTTGTTGCTTGGAGGAAGGTCACCATATTAATGCAAGCATTTGGCACAGCATGAGGCTGGGATGGTTTGTTTTGTTTTTGTCTAGTTAATTATTTATTTTTTATTCATTCATTTTGCAGACTTTGATTTCTAGCACAAAACAACCAGCCAGTGTGGATTACTCAGTTCAAGATCCTTCTAATTGCATTTACTTTTGGCTGTTACACTTGGCTGTTTACAATAAGTATTACACAGACCTGAGGCAACCTACCAGGAACAACAAAACAAACCAGGAGCAAAGGAGCATCTTGTTATGACAGGGGAAAAAATTACCTTACAACAGAAGTAAGACTAATGCTCTTATCTTGTAAATTTTTCTAAATATTCCAGGTGGTTCCAGCAGTTAAACGCAGGAATGAAAACGTAATTGTCTTTGGGTTTTTCTTTTCTTTCATTCTATCCATTTTGTATGATTGGTTTTTTGCTTCCCATTTGATTTAGGTTTAGAGTATTCTGCTTTTACCTGCCTGTCAAACTCTACATAAAACTTTTTTCATTATTATTATTATTATTATTATGAGTGCTTGACATATAGTCTGAATAGGAGTGTTACACCGGGACTATACAACAGCTAAACCTTGGAGGAGAAGAAAAAGCTTCAGATATAGTCTTTAGAAAAAAGACATTTCAAAAGAAAGACAATTTAACTTCTGTAAAGTTCAATATTGTTAAGAACCAAATGCTTTGAATACTTGCTTTAAAATCCTTTAAGGAAAAAAAACGAGGTGGAAAAAATCAAACACAAATATTTGTGCCTTCTCTCGGTCTGCGAAAACCGGAACGATAACGGCCTACATGTGCAGCCTGTTAAAATGTGCTGCCAGTTTTAATGCTTCCATATTTTAACATTTACATTCCTCTAAAGGATGTGACAAAGAAATTTATTTTGGCAGACGGTCTACGTCTTGGCATCTGGGACAAATCACCCCTCGGTGCATCCTATCAGTCAGAGCTCTGCGGCAATGCATATTCCTGATGTCTTTGTCAAGCCTGTTGTTTATCCCCAGGCTCTTTAAATACTCAATCATGTTCTGCAGCGACCAGGGTGGAAGAGAAAAAATAGATATGACAAATCATATTTTATGGTTTCCAACAAGGAAATCAGACCCGATTCTGAATATGTTCCAGGAATTGATGTTGGATGCCGCTGTTATACTGGCAGTAGACATCTCGTATCGTTCCTTTTAATGAGAGGACATCAGCTCATGCACCACAGTGAAAGCAAACAGCAGGAATCTGAAGCCAGCAAGGCACTGATCTGGCAGTTGTGAAGCTTAAGCAATGGTTGCTCGTCATTATCAGCAGAAAGCCATATTTATCTCATATCGTCGCGGACTGGATCCAGAGTTTAATTATTTTTTTCCAACAAATTCTTATGCTATCTGTGTCGAGCAATTCTGTGATGTTAAATTTAATCAGAATCAAAATCAGGAAAATCACACAAAGTCGGCCAGTCTCTCAGTTCTAATATGGAGAAAATCTGTTGCTTTATATCTCATTGATATACAATGAATATACATGTTGGCTTTGTTCACATATTCAGCCTTTTACATCAGTCTTAATGTTTTTTCTGACTGCTTGAAGTTATGTGTGCATGTGATTTTTAATAATGTCGTAGTTACTCATGTTTCTTTCTTCCTAGACTAATAAGTGTCACGTTTGTATCATCTCAGCTTCCATACAGCTTCCTCCAAATCCTGTTGTTTCCATTCCATTGTGTATGTCTGTTTCTCTGTCCATATACCTCTCTCTCTAGTAAGCTTTTTCCTGTTTGACTTTGATGTTTGTGTCTCTGCTGCTTTGTGAGTTTTCCTTCCTTTGTGATTGCCTACTTTCACCTGTTTTCCCTCAGTCTGTTAGTCCCTTTGTATTTACGTTTCTGTCCTTATCCGTCATCTGTCTTTGTGTGTTTGTGCACTTCATTAGGTCTCCTCTCCTGTGTGTTTCTTGTCACTTTATGTTTCCTTCTTTGTTCATACGTGGCCCTGCTGGATTTTTTTTTCTCTTTGATTTTTTTGTGTTGCGTTGTTCTTATTATTCTTTGCTGGATGCAGTCTGTTTTATCCCAGGCTCCCCAGCTGCCTTTAGTGATCCTGCCAAGCCCAGCTTGCTTCGGTTATTACTTCCAGTAAGTTTATTAAAGTTATCTTTTGTGTCCTCCACCTTCAGAGTAAAACTTGTCCACTTGTGTGGTATCCATCCGTTATACAATACATGTCACGGTCCTCTGTCGGTGACCCAGTGTTTTGAGTTTTGTACTTTTGATTTTATCATGGATTATGACTGTTTGTGTTTTGGTTTCTGTCCTAGTATTTCTAGCTCCCTAGTTCTATAGTACTTCCTGAGTTCTAGTTCTTATGTTTTGTTGTTTGGTTTTCCGGTGTTAATTCTGTTTCCTTCTGTCCCACATTTCAGGCCTCTATGTTCTGTCTCCCCAGTCTCTGTTAAGTTTACGTGTCTAGAGTTCAGTCGGTGTGTTTCCTGTTTTACTTTGAAAGTCTGTGTCTCATGTCAGTGTTTCTAGTTTTGCTTCCCTTTGATCTCGTCATGTCTGATTTCTCCCAGCTGTGCTCTCCTCCTGTGTCTCATTTCCCCTCGTTATTCCCCAGTGTATTTAAGCCCTGTGTTTCTCTTTGTCAGTGTTGCGTCGTCCCTCATGGCTGTGTTTCTCTGTGTGTTTCCCTAGTTTAGTGTTGTATGCCTTTTCCTTTGCCAACAAATAAAGCTGTGGTTTTTGAGTTCATCCCTTGTGTCCGCGAGTCTGCATTTTGGGTCCAACTCTTGCCTGCACACAGCCGAATCCTGACAGTACACCTCTTGGATACATGCAATCACATCCATTTGAAGCTATTTTTCAATAATGATTTTTATTATCTTTGACTGAAAAAAAATTGACTATTTATACGCCAAGCCAAAGTAAGCATTCCCTTCAATTATAAAAGAAACACTGGTTTAGTTGTTTAGTTATAATTAAATCACAATATAGCGTGTTCTACTCTGAAATGTTATGATAATAAATTCAAAAATTACAAATCAAGTTTTCCGAGTAGTGTTGGCTTTAATCGCATATCTGTAAGCAGCAGAAACCATAGCTGCTAAGACATGCATTCATAAATACACATTATTTTCACAAATTACTCAACTAACACAAGAAGAACCTAAAATTCCCACATAAATACACCAGATTACTTCTAAATGTGCTTTTACAAAAAAAATGAACATTTTAGAAACTAATAGAAATCAGGACTCATAAAAATAAAATTTAAAGTGTGGGAGCGTGTTGATTTCTCCAGTTTGTGCACAAAGAAGGAGAAATGAACACAGGCCAGTAATATAAAAAAGCAGAGTGAAGGCTACTGCTAATTGTTTCACAAGTGTCTGATTATCAACGTGCATGACCCGTCTCCCCAACCATGGAGTAATCAAAGCAGACGTGAACGTGTTAGTGTCTTCATAGCGCCTCTTTGTTCCAGGACAGTGGCTCTGCTCTCGCCTTCAGGCCACGAGCAGGATCTCTTTATTCCGCTTGGATCCTCTTCTCTTTGCAGCCAGCTGCCACCCTACTTGGGTTTCTCATTCTGTGCCTACAATCGCCCTCTCTGCTTAAAGCCTGTGCCACTTTCATCAGAGGGCAATTTGAATCCATTCCACCTTGAATAATTGCACAGGTCAAAGCTCAGTGC